>NC_136512.1:76950733-76960733 GCF_053919585.1 Euprymna scolopes | reverse complement strand
TTTATATGTTCCTAAATCAAAACGTAGATCCCATGAACAAAGATTTTTTCTTAGAAGTGAGTGCCTATGGAACTCTGTTGTGTTTGCCTGTTTCCCAGCTGACTCCAACTTGGATGTCTTCAAGTCCAACATAAACAAATTTTTGATGAAACGATCCCTTAAGAAAGTCTATCAAATCTCCGATACGAAGGATTACTACGATACTATCCCATTGATTAGTGTACACGCAATAACGCTTGACCCCGAGTGGCTTCCAGCCCTTGATAAGTGGTGACCTCCATGTAAATATATATATATATATAGAGAGAGAGAGAGTAAGAGAGGGAGAAAGAGATAGATAGATAGATTGATAGATAGATATTCACGTGTCATCCTTTCTTTAAAAAATGTAAGTTTTTAATTGTCAAAAAGAATATTAAACCAATGAAGCAGGTGCACCCCAATATATATGTATATAAGGGAGACAACGGAAGCAGTGTATCCAACATATTTTGATGGAAACACTGAATCAGCTAAACAAAAGCTAGTTGCTATCCAGACATTATATAAACACATGTAGGAAGAAATTTTTAGCACAAAATACCATTATAATATTAAAAAAACCTGAAAATATGCATGTACTTTCGTCGCATAGAACCAAAGACCCGAGCATTTCAATATTCCATTTGGTTTTATATTAACTCTCTGAAAACAGCTACATGGTAAGTATCTGATGATCCCCGTTTTTATTTTAGTTAAGGTTTACTCTTTTCATCTTTATGTAGGTAAATTTTGTTTTAAAATTGAAGACTTTTGCGAAATCGGCTTATGCAAGAGCTAAGTCTATTTCTATTTAGCAACTCTAGTTAATGCCTTTTTTTATGAATTCTCTTTTGACATTATAACATTTTAGAAGTCAAATATACACTGTATTCTTCATTCTTTCTTTTGCATTTTTTTATCCAATACTTCTTTAGACTATATATATATATATATATATATATATATATATATATATATATATATAGATATATATATACTAGCAGTTCAGCCCGGCTTTGATTAGACCCTATGTATTGCTCATATCTTTATATGCATATATATATATATATATATATATATATATATATATATATATATTAAAAAGTTTGGCTCATGTGTAGGTAACCTACATCTAAAATTTCAAGTGTTTAAACGCAAAACTAGTGGAGCCAACCTATCGCTCAACAACTAATTAAAGAACTTGCTGCATATCTGAGTACCCTTTATGTAATATTTCAAATGTTTAGACCCAAAATTCGCCGAATAGTTTGCTAGAGACGGCAAGTGTCAAATCTTTTGAATTTTGATCACGTGGCAGCCAAAATTTCGGCCATAAATAAATTAAAACGCTTGCCATATATCTGAATACACTTTATGTTAAAATTCAAATGCTTAAACCAAAGATTTCCTGAGTAATTTGATAGAGACCGGAGAAGTCGAATATTTTTTTTTTAATTTGACCCTAATTTGGACCTTGTGACATATATTGTTTTGGGCTCAAATCAAAGTAAAAAGTTTGATCCACGTACAAGTAAACTACATCTACAATTTTTTAGTGTTTAGACCAAAAATTGTCTAAGGAGTTTGGTACAGTTTTCAAATCTCATATCGTTCAACTTTGACCCCTTGACAGCCCAATTTCTGCCTAAAAACTGATTAAAAAGATTTTCCCAAATCTCAAAACACCATAAGTTAAATCTGTAGTCTGAAAATTTACAGAGTAGCTTGCTAGGGAAATGTACACACACAGACACATACTCAGACAGACAATTTCCCTTTTATAGATATACTAGCTTGGGTTCCCGGCGTTGTCCGAGTGTTTGTAAGTGTATGTTAAGCAAAAAAAAAAGTGGTAGTAGGAAGGCAAGCTCGAACCCGTACCGCGATGGAGGAAAAGAATGGGGAAAAACGTGACGTTATTGCTGTTACGTCCACTGCCAAACCGGAAGTGACGTAGGTTTAAATTAAGTCTAGGCAATCGAAAAGAGGGGGGTGAATTTTGAAAATATCGGCGAAAAAAACGATCCGTCCCTGTAGAAAAGTGTCCAGTTGAGGGTGAAGAAATTAATGTTTTTAGCAAATCTTTTGGTATTTGTCGCCTGAAGGGGCGAGCTTTCGAACGATTCTTGTGAAAATCTCTCTCCGCTCTCAAAAGGCAGACATACAAACATACATCCATACATTAATATATATGTAGCTCAAATTTTCGACCCACACCGATTAAAAAGCTTGCCCTATCTCTGAATACCCTTTATGTAAAATTTAAAATGTTCAGACCAGAAATTGTCTGCATAATTGGAGTTTTGTTTTCATCCGTTCTTTTGTTTTTGTTGTGTGTGTATCCACGTTGCTAATGATGGAAATGATTAGTATACATGGTTTTCTTTTAACAGAACTTCCTGTCAACCCAAGCAACGCTAGGTAGCCATGGTAGTATATATATATATATATATATATATATATATATATATATATATATATATACATACATATATATATAAACATGTATATCTATTAATATATATATAAATATATATATATATTTATCTCTCTCTCTCTCTCTATATATATATATATATATATATATATATATATATATATATATATATATAATGAGAGAAAGAGAGAAATTATAAGCTATTATGTAGAAACTATGGATACATAGAATACGGGATAATAGTTAAATAAAATTAATTATAAACTAAGAAATTATACACATTAATAAGCAATTAATAGTTTTTTTCGTTTTAATCGAATATGTTCAAATCACCTTAAATATGTACTTTAAAATTAATTTAAAATCTCGTCTACTTTTATGAAGTGACTGATTAGTACAAAACTAGGTGCATATTTGAGATAAATTTTGTTACCTCATTGAACTTCCTATTATTTTTAAGTCGTGTCTAATTCATATCTGGCTATCGGATTTGAATGTGACGTAATAGTCATTTTCTAACCGTTTTAACTAATGACTGTTATGTTTACTGAACCAAACTAGATATGTTAACAATTCTGTTGGCGTAGCCAACAAATAGATATGCAATGGTACATTGTAAAATCTTTCTAATCCTGTAAAAAGGGCAACCGGAGATTTACAACAAGTTTTGCAGTATCGCCTGATCTTTTCTCAAATTCAGTAGTAAATTTTGCTAAATGTTATATATATATATACAAAATATAAAAAATCGGTTTCCTGCTTCAAAAACCACTCTTAACCTTTAAATCAATATATATATATATATATATATATATATATATATATATATATATAAATATATATATATCTATATAACTACTTCATTTACTCACATAAAATTAATATACGAAAGTATAAATTTATGCGTAAACTTTAAGTATTTACTTCAAAAGTGCTCAATACGTAGGTAGTACTGGTTAGTGAGTTATAAAATATATATGGCGACTCAGCTACACCGAATATTCCGCGTTTCGTCCACTCTAGGACTCTTACGGCTTATGCGCATAAGCCTGAAGAATCTAGAGTGGATGAAACGCGAAATATTCAAGGTAGTTTAATAGACATATATATTTTATAACTTACTATATATATATATATATATATATATATATATATATATATATATATATATATACATATATATATATATATATATATATATATAAAAGATCATTGACAGTTGCAGTATTTACACTTATTGTCCAAATGTGATCGCATCTTTTTCTCCGTTAATTAGTCGTTGCTTCAGTGTGCTAGTTGAAATCAAATGCTGCACCGTGATTGGCGTCGGTGACGAAGATTGATCATCTCTGGTGCAATTAGTTGGTATTTGAACTAAAAATTGATTTAATAAAAATATTTATGCTTATATAAATAGCAAACACAAGGAAAATCCGTACTTTAAAAAGACACTAATTTTTATTAAGTCGCATCTAATTATTGTTTGTTACATTTTGTGTCTCTTGTTATTTATTTAATGTTAATTTTGTGGTTTCCTTTTCCACGTTTTTTTTTTTAAATAATTTTATCTCTCCCACGTTTATGTGTTCGGTATATATTGATCGATTTCTCTATGTCCTTCACATATCTTTTAGTGTATTTATTGATTTATGTTTTTCTTTTTGTTAATTTACTTTCATGATTTTCCTAGCATTTTTTACTTAAATTTGTTTTTGTTTTTATTCATTTATATTTTCCATTGACTCCCCAATTTCTTCTATGTGTTTTTCTTTGTTCTCTCGCTTTTTATTTCTTTCTATTTTATTTTACAAGGTGGAACGATAAATTTGTCGCCCCAAAGAAAACAGCACTAAAATTTTATCTCAGATATTTTATCAAGAAAATCATTTCGGGTAACTTGATTATGTAGTAGAGGTTATATCTATTCAATGTAGCCGCCTTCAACCTCAAGCATCGCCTCCACACGTGTCTGGAACTAAGAGCGTGCCTAGTCCACAAGCGCCCCCAGTAGCTCGGCGGAGTGGCGATCACGCTGGCTTTGGTGTTGTGAGAGGGCATCTATGTGATGTTCTCGACGTATGACCAAACAAAGTATTCTAACGGATTCAGGTCGAGGGATGAGGAATGTTACTGCAAGAAGAGTTTTCCAGCTATCACGTGATGGTACCACACACACACACACACACACACACACACACACACACACACACATATATATATATATATATATATATATATATATATATAAATATATATATATATATACACACACACAAGCAGGCTCCTTCAGTCTTGGACAGACTATGGATACCCACGAAGGGTTGCTTGCGCATGACATTTTTGTGGCAGGAGGTGCGCAATCTCCAACCACACCTCTCCTGAGACGACATTGTTAAATACCAGTGGCAAGTGATTTACATGACGAGTGGAAACAAATACCGAGATAAGCGGAGAGAACATACAGCGCCTAGAATTCCGAAATGGTCACCCATCTGATACTAACCGGGCTCAACGTTGCTTAACTTCGGTGATCTGACGAGAACCGGTGTGTCAACGCGATGATATGGGAAAAATGTTATGCGATGTGTCGAAAGATACCAGAGCAAAAAAAAAATAAAAGAAAAAGAAAAAAAAACAGATTTGATATTCCCGAAGCGCTTTTCAACCGACTCTCTTCAGGGGAATCGTCGGTAAATTGGTTAATTACTCAAAACCATGAATTGGTAAATAAAACTGGTAAATAAAAGATTGTAATTATTGCAGACAACGCAGTAAAAACATTCACTGCAGTTATTCAATGACTCTTGGTCGTCCGTGAACTAATTTTTTTTTCCCCCGACCACTTTACAATAACAATATTTTATACCAATTCATGGTTTTGAGTAATTAACCAATTTACTGATGGTTCCCCTGAAGAGAGTCGGTTGAAAAGCGCTTCGGGAATATCAAATCTGTTTTTCCCCTTTTTATTTTATTTTTTTGCTCTGGTATCTTTCGACACATCGCATAACATTTTTCCCATATCATCCGTTTATATATATATATATATATATATATATATATATATATATATATATATATATATATATATATATATATATATGATTGTTGAGCTGGATTAAATCCGACGATATGAAATAAAATGGAGGTGGAAGGACCTGGATACTCAACGTTTCGCCCGATTTATGCGGGCTTCTTCAAGAGGGATAATCATTGACGAGAGAGTCGGAGGGTTGGGGCTATATATAATGATGGGGGAGAGCAGCGTGTTTTCCTTATGTAAATTAGATGTCATATATACATGTATATACATTTTATGAGAGAAGAACTAATTAGAGTAAACTAGTGTAGTGGATTACGTCTAAAAGATAAAATATCGTAGAGATTAAAAATTGTGTTTGGAAATATAGCGGTGATAGATTAAATAAATAAAATGACACGAGATTACGAAAGAATCTTTTTTTTTTTTTAATTAGAAATAATTGAATTGGGATAAAATAGCGCAGTAACTTAAAAGCAGTAACTTAACAAAGCAACTTTCCTTAAACACATATATAACAGATCCACACGACGTTTAATTGAGTCAGCTATAATCTCCCATACCAGCAATATAATTAAGCAAAGAAAAGGTTTTTTCCACGTTGCTCCCTTTCTGTCGAAAATAATTATTAAAGAAAACAACTTAGACACCGGTTAAACGCGAAAAAAAAAGAAAAAAAATTCGTAATTTCACTTAATTTTATTTTTATTTTACTTATTTACTGTATTTTATCATTATCTATTTTTAGACTCCATTTTATCACCTCCTATTCTTATTTTAGATACCATCTTTTAAGTTACTTATGATCATCCTTCTTGAAGAAGCCCGCATAAATCGGGCGAAACGTTGAGTATCCAGGTCCTTCCACCTCCATTTTATTTCATATATATATATATATATATATATATATATATATATATATATATATATATATATATATATGAAAATATATTAAAAAAGAATACGAAAAGTATAAAAGCTTATAACTTTTCTTTATTCGTTTTCTATTGGTGACGGGCAGCAATAAAAAAAATAATATTATGAAAAAGAAATATTGGTTTATTGCAATTTTATTTTCATTTTGTATATGTTCTAAGTTTCTGTTCGTTTTCCTTTCGTTTTTGTTATACTATTGGTATTTTCATTTTCAGAGTATATTAACATCCAGCTTTCTTGTTCTGTTTGTAACTCTACTTGTTTTTCGTTAATTGTTTCTCCAATTTGCTTTATATTTTTATCTTGTCTTTATTTTACAATTTTTGTTTTCTAGTATTTTTTGTGTGCCTGTTCATTTTCCTCCATCTTTTGCATCATTTAAATTTCACAAAGTTTCTGGCTTTTATTCTCACCACCCCCTCCTTTTCATTGCTATTGATACTCTTTTTCTCTTTCTCGTTTCACGCAAATATTAATACTTTATATCAGCCGTCGCCTAGATGATGACCTGACTATCATTTTTCTAATCTTTCGTATATAAATCATACGCCGGCTATTGTATCTTTATCGCTGTCACCATCGATCATAATAAACTAAGTAACCATTAAAGCTGTCGTTTCTTTTATTTCAAAACTTAAAACTGCACTGATTCCCCCTCTTGTTCGTTCTCTAGTTAGACATATTTATCTTTTTTCTGAATTTTCTTTTCCGATTAGTTTCATATTTAATGTTTGTTCAAGTGAATATTGCAATTTTCAGTATACAGGATGTCCAAAACGCGTGAAATCTGTCATTGTACCTTGCTATATAAAAAGAATGTGTGCCAATCTATTTTCCTTCAGACAGAATGTATTTAAACGTAATAAATACACTAAGAAATTTCTCCCACTGTGAAATATCACCAGAAGCACCTACTTTTAAAAAACTCAGTAAACGAATAGTTGTATACACTTGCAGTCCGCCGGCCTTACTCCGACGTAAAATGCGCTTATTTATAGTACTTTAACGTATGCATATCACGTATTAACTATTACAGAGTTTTGGGTGGTTGTTTTTGTTTTACGGCATATCAACCCTTTTCAGGTTTTTTAATGACGAATCCAGTGAATTTGAAGCATTTTCTTTTTTTAAATAATATATTTTTTTATGTCGGGTCGGTTTCTATTTAACCCATAGTTGGAGCCCTAAGAGGAACGGCCACTCCGGGGCAGAGTGGACCTGGGAGCAATGGTAATTAAAGGGTGGCTCCATACTCCCCAAATCCCGTAAACTGGGGCCTCACAATCGGATATAGTTTAAGCTCATGTCCAGGACCTATTATTATATTACTAATGCTCTATTGATAATTTTATCGTAACCGATATATAATAGTTGCCTTCCAGCTAAGCCCAATCGTAAAATACGTTTAAGTTTGATATTTTATGTTATCCATATTCTTATGTATTGTTTTAGAGCAAACACTATATTGACTACTATAGTGTACATAATATACGGGCCCTGTCGGTGGGGCATTAGAATACGCCGGCTGTCCCCCCCCCTGCAGAGGGTAAAAGTCCATCAATGGGGGTCCTGGATATGACCTTAAACTATATCCAGTGGTGAGGCCCCAGATTGTGGGCTTTGGGGAGTGTGGAGCCACCCTTTAATTACCATTGCTCCCAGGTCCACTCTGACCCGGAGTAGTAGTACCTGTTAGGGTTCCAACTATGGGTTAAATAGAAACCGACGTAAAAACAACATATATACTCTAATGAACATTTTTTTTCAAAATCTTTGGATTCGGTATTAAATAACCCGAAAAAGGTTGATATGCCGTAAAACAAAAACAACCAACCAACATAATATACGCAAGTAATTTCATGATAAAAAATATGACTTGAGTGCAACTTACTAGGATCGGCACGAAACAATGAAGCTCTTTAGCCTTGTTCGCTATCGTCTGACTGACATCCATGCGCATATAAAAACTTAGATAATAATGTTGTGAACAATGCAAAAACACATTTGCGCATAGTTAGAACTTCACGTTTAGTCAACTTCTGTCTACAAAGAATTCTTTTATTTTCAATTTTCACTTTTAAAAGATACTTTTAATGTCGAAAATAAAATCGCATTCGTTTGACAAGTCCACATGAGGTCTTCTTACGTGCAAACGTGTAACAATAAAAAAAATATGGACGATATGAAATATGGTTTTCGGAAAATTATATATTTTTTTTATTTTCAACGATAACTAAATAAACGAAAAGGTGTATTCACAAATATTTACAACAATAACAAAACAAGAGAAAAAGGGTCGGTTAACAAAAGATACAGTTATTTTGAATTACTAATATAAAATACAAAGAAAAAGACGGCTTGTTGAAACTCAGGTGGAAAACTAGGATAAGGAAGTGGAGGGTTAACGATTACTTTATTGTCCAATTCTCTACTGTACAGTCTTAACATTTATCCTCGAGTGGCTAAGGTAAAATGTTATAGTCAGCTGGGAAGCAACCCTATCGTAATGTGTTCCACGGATGGGCAGCTCTAGGAAAGAAGCGTTGCTCACAGAATTTTTAGTTAGTTTAAGTAGAGAGAAAGTAAGGGAAATTGTTGGCAGTGGTTGTAGCTAGGCGAGTGGGGTTTTTTGTGAATGTTTTACAGGGAGGGAACCATAGACTAAAGCTCAGCCGAGTAGCTGCACTGAAAATAATGATAGAGCAGAGATGGGCCAGCTATGTCTTTTCTGTGAGAAAGAGGTAGCAAGATTCAAGTGACTATTCACTCCGTTTATATCGAAATTCAATGACAATAATTTTGTTTGTTTTGTTATTCTTTTATAAGTTTGTAAGAATATTTAAAAATTGTATTTACCACTAGTCCAGAGGGTATGTTCTGCAACTTTCCGTGGGCTGAAATTCTGGAGATTATCAATTGGCAGAGAAATGTTAGGATTTCGCATTTATTATTATAGAATCGTGACTTTAGAAGTAAAAAAAATGTATTTGGGTTCCATCAGCTGGAATCAAAACCGAAAACAAAACTCATGCGTCCAAAGCATGTATCGTTACCACTGTACCAAGATGGCACATGTATGAAGTGATTAAATATAAACGAAGATGGTTGTACAAAATGCATAACAATTTCTTTTAAATTTCAACCCATTTGTAACCCCTTAGAAACTACTTTAACCGGCTAAAGACTATAACATACTGGACAATATTAAATCAAATCACTTGAGGCCCCTAGCGGAGTTTGCAAATTCAGTTTCTGAGAAATAGAGTTTTAAAATATAGACACAGAGAGACATATAGCCTTTTATGAATTCTACTTACATTTTATTTTATTTTATTTAGAACAGTGTTTCACTGCTGTAGAGATTATTAGCATTACTTTATAGACAGAAGCTGCAAGAAATGACTTATCCTGCCTTGATAGACTTCAAAATAGACTTCGTAGCCTCGCAGGGGATGTCCTTTTCTCTTCCCTACAACCTCTTTCTCACAGAAGAGATCTTGCGAGTTTTCTCTGCTCTATCGTTATTTTCATGGCAAGTGCTCGACTGAGCTCCAATCTAAGGCCCA
>NC_136512.1:76940733-76948233 GCF_053919585.1 Euprymna scolopes | reverse complement strand
TTTTAAAAATCTATATAAACGTTTTGTAAGTCCTAACATATATATATAAATAAATAAATATATATATATATATTGACTTACTTTTATGCACGTAATGATTATTAATTAATATTTAATAATTAATATTTAAATTAATATATATATATATATATATATATATATATATATATATATATATATATACTCGTGCGCAAAAATATCGGGCCAAACAAATGTTATACGTTTTATTGCACTAAAACCTATATTGAACACAGAACAATTGAACAAGGAAACTTAAACGAGTCTAATAACACAGAACAAGACATCTACTTTAATAAATGCTTAGGATGGAATCGGATTCCCTTTCGATTTCCTTAAAAGATCAACCCTTTTAGACATCCTCTCAACCAAAATGGAACACTGTGAAGAGGAGATGCCATTTCATTGGCTTTACACAGCTTACCACAGTTTGTCATGGTTCGAGAACCTTATTTGATCAAATGCACAAGATATTATGGACCAAATATTCTCGATTGGGTTTAAATCGGGGTTTTGGCCTGGCCAAAATATCACATTATTTGAATTATCAGAAAACCAATTTTTGTGACTTTACCAGTGTGCGCAGGGGTATTATCTTGTTGAAAAATTATGTTCTGTGATATTTCCCAGCTTATGGATACTTGGTAACAGTCCTGTTTCTAATATTCGAATGTATTTATTTGCATTATTTGACTACTCACATCTAATAAGTTCCCCAACTCCTGCTGCAGTAAATGTTATCCATACAATTATCTCTTAATTCCCTTGTTTAACTGTCGTTTTTATGCAACTTGGTGAAAATCTTTCTCAAGTTCTTCAATTGCATAATTTGGAAGCATCGGGAGCATCAATAACAAGAGAAAATCTTGATTCATCTGACCAGAAAACATTCCTGAACCAGTCCGTATATTTCTTGCCATAATACGAGAAAAATCTCTTTCTATCCTTGTTGTTCTTTTTAAATAAAAATGACTTCTTTGCACACCTTTAAGAAGAAAATCCCATTTCTTTCATTCGTCTACATGTTGTATATCTAGAAAGCGAATTTCCAGTCCCTGTGTTGAATTCTTTGCTATGCTCAACATAGGTTTTCTTTCAATCCTTAAAAACAGTTAATTTAAGCTTATTGTTGCCCTTCAAAACGATTTCTCTAGGGCGACAGATCAAGATTTTCCTTTTACCAAGCATTCGATTTCGAAAGTTTGAGCATGTCTGCTTCACTATAGAAAGAGATGTTTGCACGTTTTCTTTTCTTAAAATATGAAAAATCTGCATCTAAGTAAGTTTAGACTGCCTTAATCCAGCAATTCGTTTTTTATATCCTCACCAATATGCGTTCCTACCATATTTGCGATTAATTTCCCCACTTAGTATATGCTATTATAATAATGATCTGTACAAGACAAATTTTAGTTAAAATTAACAAAAAATCATGTACAAATATTGTAAATGCGAGTTCTTCCTTCTTTCACTCTTGCCCCATTTTTTTTTTTTAGCTCGGTAGCTTAGTGGTTAGGAGCCTTGAGTGTCGTACAGAAGATCAGATTTCAATCCTGGCTTGAGGTAGTCGCCTGTCTAGCCGCATTGATGAGCTGTGAAACAGCGAAACAGTATTGTATGCGGATGACTAAAAAATTACCATTAACGTATGGAGCGATGCACTTTGTGTAAACAAATGAAGCTTAGGTATTTGGACAATTTCAAAACATTGTTAATTCACTGACCGCATAGCAGCAGCAAATAATGCAACGGTTAGAAGCTTCTACTATGGTTTGGACGATCGGAGTTCGATCGTGGCTTGAGGTAGTTGCTTGCCTAGCTGTACTGATGAGATAGATGGCTCTCTCTCTCTTTCTCTTTCTCTCTCTCTCTCTATATATATATATATTATATATATATATATATATATATATATATATATATAATGGTTAGGTGTGTGTATACATGCACATATAGAAAGAGAGAGGAAGTAAGAGAGATAGGGACACGTTCAGGGCCAGAATACTAGTCTTCATCTCTGACCTTTGTAATATTTATTTGCACGACTAAAATCACTTAGTGGTGTACTTGTAATATTTTTCATCACGAACTCCCGAAGCTATAAATCCCATTAACATTTCCTTTCGATTCATTTTACCATCTACGAGCTTTCTCCATGTAAGATTTTTATAAGTAGTTTTACATTCGAATAAGCGGGAGACATGAGTTCATTTTAGTAAATTATGTAAGCACTCGCACTTTCGCTATTGTTACGAAAGCAGATTGTAGTTCATCTAATTAAACGTGATTTACACTATTTGACGAAACGATAGATAATATTCCTTAAATACGTACGGATTAATAAATTGACTTCGTCTTCTGGCGGAAAGTTCAAGTACAAGCATTCAAAATCGATTAACTTTATTAGAGGCTTGGTTTCATTTATGAATAGTATGCGACCAGGATAACTTGACTGTCATTCAATTTTAAAGACTATCAAAAAGGTTGACTATCGTTGAATCTATTCGATAGAAACTTACCTGGAATTCGGCATCAACAAGTACCTTTACTGTCAGCCAGTCTACGTATATGTACTTTATATGTTTTCATCTCGATAAGAATATTTATATTTTCTAGACATGGCGTGCTCACTAATGAGCTATTCATGTCAGCGTCTTAGTTATTCTATGATCAGTTGACCTAAACAGAGGGGAGTACTAATGTTCCTTTTAAACTAACCGCGTCCCTTTTCATAAACAATTTGTAATCGTCTGTATTTTTTGAGATGAGGTGTTTTCATTGATTGAGATTGTCGGACTGATTTCCTCATCTTGGTTGTTATAGTCACAACATTCCCAGTGACATATAGCCGAGTGGTCCTGGACGTCGTATCAAAGTTTACAGTTACCCAAAGCTGCTGAGTTCAATCCTGAACGAAGGCAGTAAAAAGTAGCATTCAAAACAGAAAATCAGCAACTATCTCCCAGAGCCTAGGTGGAGTCCGAACACGGTAACCCCGTAATAATAATAAAGAGTTGGTTTCGAAACTCCTAACAAACGGGTCCCCAGTTCGTTACAAAACAAACTCGATTAAACCTAGAACCCCATCTTCCAACGTAGAACCCTACTACCAGGTCTCTTTCTCCAACATCAGGGGTCAACGTTCCAACCTTCCAGAGGTTGAAACCCAATTACAGGAGACGAAATACGACATATTATTTCTAAGTGAAACTGGAATAGGGCCGACCACTTCCCTAGATGAGTTCATAATTAACGGATACTCAAATTTAACAGCTAAATCTGACCCCCAAGATCGCCATGGGCATGGAATATGTGCCTACATTAAAGATGGGTTCCCGTGTGGAAGGGATATCTATAGAGAAGATCCTAATTTACCCTATATGTGCTTCAGGGTTGCACTTGCTAATACCACTGCATTTATATTTGCCCTCTATCGGCCCCACAACAACGGAGTTACTATCTTTAAGAGCATATCTGAGAAAATAGACCACATACTGTCTTCACATCCCTCGGCTAACATCCACATCTGTGGTGACTTCAACGTCCATGACGTGGAATGGCTGACCCATTCTAATAAGGCAGACGATGAGGGGAGGTTTTGTCATGATTTTGCCATTGCTTATGACCTCACTCAGATTGTTCGCGACCCCACCCGTGTGCCCGACACACCCGGTCAATATGCAAGCCTCCTAGACCTTTTTCTCTCAACATCCCATGAGCTATGTTCATGTTCCGTTCATTCTCCTCTAGGAACCTCCCACCACTCCGTCGTATCAGTAAAGATAAAAACGAAATGTAAGAAGTCCCCAGACGTACCCCTCCACCGTACTTTATACCGATATTCTATGGCTGACTGGGATAGCTTTCGTACATTCATATCTGATTTACCTATGCACTCCATGTTTAAAAAGGAAGTGTCCTCTATAGTATCAGATCTGACCGAATGGTTAATTGTAAGCATAGACCGATTCATACCATCTAAAAAATTCCAACAAAAACCTAACAGCCAGCCATGGTTCTCCCCAGAATGTGCTGCTGCAATCGCGCACAGAAATCACTTTTTCCATAGCTACCAACGTAATAGATGCACTGAGACTAAAGCTGCTTTCAGGATTGCCAGCAACCACTGTAAAAGAGTAATAAAAAATGCAAGAGAGCTATATGCCCAGTCTGTTAAATCCAAGGTAGCTGATCAGCGGCTTGGTTCCCACCAGTTTTGGCAAATAACAAATAGGATCCTGAACAGAAGTGTGCGTTCTATCCCAACCATTATCAATGGACCAGAGGTCATCTCGTCAGCGTCAGACAAGGCTAGACTATTTGCAAAGAACTTTGCAGCTAATTCTACCCTATGCGACGAAGGCCATCAACTCCCCATATTTCCTCCTACAACACAGAACAAGCTAGGTAACATACAAATATCCGTGCATGAGGTCGCCAAGCTAATAAAGAACCTAGATTCCAGTAAAGCAACTGGCCCTGATGGCATCCCAATTATAGTATTAAAAAAGCTTCAACCAGAACTTGCTCCCATACTTACGAAACTATTAAAGCGCTGCCTTAAGAAGAAGTGCTTTCTGACTCCCTGGATGACCTCATCAGTTTGCCCTGTATTTAAGAATTCAGGTAAGTCATCTCCCTCTCAGTACAGACCAATAAGTCTCCTGCGTGTTATGAATAAGTTACTGGAATCCATATAAAATAGAGAAATAGTCAATAACCTCAGCAGGAATAACCTTATTTGTGACACACATTATGATCTCCGCTCCGCAAAATCTACCGCAGATGTGCTGACGGTTATGTCCCACAGGATTAGTGAATCTCTTGACAAAGTCTTCCTTTCTAGGGCAATTGCTCTCGACATATCAAAGGCCTTCGACAAGGTATGGCATAAGGGTCTACTTCACAAGATTTCCAGCAACGGTATAACTGGAAATGTTTTTTCAATCATTAAATCATTTCTCTCGGATAGGCTCATAAGAGTAGTGGTAGATGGACAAAAATCGGAGGCCTGCAATATAAATGCTGAAGTCCCTCAAGGGGCAATCCTGGGCCCAACTCTCTTCCTGATCTACATCAATGACCTTCCTAAACACATACTTAAATCATTCGTTGACATCTATGCTGATGACACGACCATCTACAGCAACACACTAAAGGTTGTAAATGACAAAGTTCTCTCTGATTCTCTCTCCTCTGATCTCGAGCGCGTCGTTCAGTGGGGGAAGATGTGGCTGGTTACCTTTAATGCATCCAAAACCAAATTCCTATTCTTACATCATCAACGCTCTGATCCCCAGCTGGCATCATTTATGATGGATGGCTCTCGTCCGGGTGAGACCCCGTGTTTTGACAAGCTTCTGTGTTTGACCTTTACTCCTGATCTGAAATGTAACACGTGCATCAAGTCTGTTGCCAAGGTCGCTGGAAAGATGGTGGGATCCTTCTACCGCTTCAGAAGATATCTCACTACTGATGCAATTCTCTATTTATATAAAAACAAAGTACGTCCAAGGATGGAATACTGTTGCCATATCTGGGCAGGAGCTGCTAAAAACAGACTATCCTGCCTTGACAGAGTACAAAATAGACTTCGTGGTTTAGTAAGGGGATGCCCTTTTCTCTACCCTACAACCTCTCTCCCACAGAAGAGACGTTGCGAGCCTATCCTTGTTTTATCGTTATTTCCATGGCAGATGCTCGTCTGAACTCCAATCTCTGGTCCCCCTCGCCAATCTTTCACGAAAAACACCCGTCTAGCTGAATCCTCTGTGAAAAATTTCCCCCACTCTATATCTGTGCCTAAATCAAAACGCTGATTCCATGAACAAAGCTTCTTTCTTAGAACTGCACGCCTGTAGAACTCTGTTCCGTCTGCCTGCTTCCCACCGGACTACAACGTGGATGTCTTCAAGTCCAATGTTAACAAATTCCTAATGAACCGCCCCCTTAAGTAAACACTTCATCAAATCTCCACACTAACGTAATGTACTTGCAATAACCCTTATCCCTGAGTGGCTTCCGGGCCTTGATAAGTGGTGATCACTGTGTAAAAACCAAAAAAAAACGAAACGTTTTGCCTATAACAACCATGATGAGGAAGTCAGTCCGACAATCTCAATCAACAATCAGTTACTTACATAGAATTCCCATTATGCCGGCATTTTCTTATCTTTTTCAGTAATAAAATCAGCAGCAAACATTAGGCAGGCATCAGCTTCAACAGGAACAACAAACAATAAAAAAAATATGAGCAACGTAGAAGACAAAAGAATCAAGTGGTCCTCGGCATTTTAAGCCGGTTTTTCTTTACTATCCATGGGTGTCAGATCTTCCTGCGTAATAAAATACGCTCGAATATATATTCATTGGTTCAAATTTTGAATATAATATTGTACATGATATATAGTAGTGATTTCTAAAAAAAAATAAAAAATAATAAAAAAAAACACGACGGTATTAATCGCTAGAACCACAAGCAAAATATTAAGCGGTATAGTCGCGTCTTTCGCCGATGTAACATCGACAGATATGCCAAAGAAATTAAACTCTAAAGACTTGAAGAAAGTGATTGAATTTGGGCATGCGGAGAAAAAAGTAAAAATGTTGACAAGTTTAAATGAGCACTTAACAGTCAATGTTCCCATATATATATATATATATATATATATATATATATATATATATATATATATATATATATATATATATATATATATAAGTGTTGGGACGATTAAGTCGAATCTAAGTCGAAATCGGATTACAGAAAATGTGTGACTAGTTTCCGATGCCACAAACGATTTCCTTCCATTATCTTTATCTTTGAATTTGATTTTTTTTAAACAAAATCTTCTACTGGTGGAAGTGCTGAGATAGTAATAAATGTAAATTGATGTTTAACCACTAGACCATACCTTATATCTATACACCAACTCCACATGTTTTTCTTTATGTTTGAGAAAATATGTACATGTGTAACATATGTTTTTTTACGGTAATCGATGAAAAATGACAAATGCATAGTAAACTGTTTATAGATTCGAAAAAAATCAGAATCGGCAAGTCAGTCGGAAAATGTTGGAACATTCTATTAAATATATATATATATATATCTATATATATATATATATATATACATATATATATAAATATTTACATACATATATATACATCTCTCTCTCCGTGTGTGTGTGTATATATATATATATATATATATATATATATATATATATATATACGAGCAAACAGTTAATAAAACATGTAAAAAGCACTTTGTAAAAAGAGTTAAAAACATATTTAATCTGAAAAGGAAACACTTGATAATTGGATACTACTAAATTATTAGCTCTATCTGCTTTTTGGTTTTATCGAGCTTTTAAATCTGGTTGAGATAACTTCATAAATATTAATTCTTTTATATTTATAATATACTTTAGTTTGACCCTCTTGGATCATTTTGGTTAATTTATTTGCAATTTATAT
>NC_136512.1:76918233-76935733 GCF_053919585.1 Euprymna scolopes | reverse complement strand
GTGGTTAATGCTGACTTTAGATAAATAATTAACTAAATTCCAGTTTAACAAGAACCTAGATCGTTGCCAGACTCTTGTAGGTCCTACAGATATAAAAATCAAACTTTGCAGAACATACTAAGAGTATTGATATAATACGTTTCAATTAGATTAATAAATCACAAGAGAACTCTATTACCATTATAATTCATATTCGTTAGGTTTGATAATTTTAATAATAAATGCAATTGTTCTAATCATCTGCTTTGAAATGCTCCATCTATACACATCGGTCAATACCGGGTTAATCAAATGTTTTGTTTTTTGTTCACGTCACGTTCTGTAAAAATGCACTCTTTGTTAAACTTTAGATTATACATGAATTTGTAATAAATTATAAGTTCACTTGCAGATAATTAAATATATAAATATTTAATAGTTACAAAAAAAAAACAACAAGAACGATGAGAGTATCTGCTAGGTTAATGGAATGCTATAATTAAACATATATTTGTTAATATCAATTACGAAACATGCAAAATCGTACAAACTGTAGGAATTGGATATAAACGCATACTTGACAAAGTAAATTCTGATTCTGACTTTGAATAATATATCCTGTATACTAATTATGTTGAGGTATACATATATATTTATTTATTTGCGCAGTGCTATCTCCTTCTTCATAGTTGCTATTGGTGTTTCACCACGCTTCGACCAACTTATATCTTGGTCTTCTCCATGTATTAAACCGTTACGGGAAAGGGTTCACATGATATAGGCTAGAGGATGTGTTAGTCGGCATGGCGGTCGTTGAGAGAAAAGTTGGTCGGCACGTTGGTCTGTGAAAGAAAAACAGTTATGAAAATGAATATACAATTCCGAAAATAAATGATTAATTAAATATAGAAAATATTCACCCAAAGAATCCAATAGAAAAAATAATACGTAGCAGGCAAATATAATCAGAAGAGCTAAAATAATCTGATATTCAGCAGTAAAAAAGTAAACATAATGAATAGTTTATATTATTAAAGTGTATAAAATAGTTACTATACTTTTACTAAAACATTGGAGATATTGTATATGTGTGCTTATTTTACTTTCTTTATAATTTAAGAAAGGGGGTTGTATATTCAACTAAAGAGGTAGTTCTAAGATGTTGCAAAATTGTTTCAAACATTAATTTAACGTTACTTTAATTTTAGAACGCAGATTTCAAACAAATGTTCAAAGTAAACTCATTTTTACTTCAACGAAAGCCGGTACACACACTAATCCTCAGGGCCAAAGTTAATTCTATGTCCCGACACCAGATCGAGGATATAATAGGTTGCCATCGTTCGGTATAATACCTTAAAGAGGGGCTCGTAAGCCAAAGGTTTAATTAAAAAAGGTTGGTATTTCTTCGACGAGGTTGTCTTCTGTAAGCTGGACCAGCGAGAAGTATTAGAGCTTGTAAACACACTGAGATACTAGACTGAACGCTTACGTTAGAAAAGTAAAGCAGAAATAGGATAAATGGAGGGAGTAGAGGGTTTTTTTAATTAAACCTCCCTTGACAAAGATGAAAACGATGAAGAAGATCGAACTGTTAATGATCTCGGCGAACGATTGGAGATGAATGCAAGAAATACGAGCAATTGCAGAACACATGGTGTACGAGCGGGTATTCGAGGCTGAAATCTTTGACAAATTACCAGCGAGCAGTGTGTTTGATGGCCGAACAGAGAGAGAGCTCGAAAAGAAATCAGTCCCCAGGCCAAAATAGGATTAGCACGAAGAGAGCAGGTAACCAGGTTGCAAGAATGAAGACTTACAAGCATGGATCAGGAAGTAAACCGCGTGGAAATAGACTTCACAAAGCTGATCAGACTAGAGCCACAATTCGTAAAGGAAAATAAAAACGAACGTTTCCCTCGTTCCAAGATGACGGCAACCAACCTGTAGTGACCTAGAAGATATTAGGCGATATTGCTGTTAACAGGCACATCGCAGGAAGTGTATGTGACCTTGTCGGCTGAGGACTTTGCAGACTAAGAAGGGGGTTGAGTTTGCTAAATTTCGGAGTCTATTCCACTAAGGACTTTATCAGCAAGAGAATAGTTGATTCCATGATAAACTTCGGGTCGATGGTAGGAATACCCCCAAAATCCAACACACCAACGGTCAACTTTACGTGGCGACTTTCAGGAAAGTAAGTGAACAGTTGGGAATCCGATATATCATATCAAGTGCCTGCTGCCATCAATCGCAGGGAACCCTGGAGTGATTCCATGCGACATGGAGTATGCTGAGGGCACATTGGTAAAACAACGAACTGATTGGGACCTTGGCTTGCCGTTTCTTCTATTCGCAGCCAGAAACGGAACAAAGGAATCGCTGAGCTATAGCCTGTTTAGCTGATTCATGCGAACACATACCGGACTCCGGTAGGGGTAGGTGGTAAAGGATAAGAGGGTAAAACTCCAAGCTGCAATCGAGGAGATATCGAGGAGAATGTGATGAACGGGGTGCGAGCAAGACCAAAAAAAAAAAAGGAAGATGCGATAAAGCGGTGTTCTGACTCTATGAAACAGCTGTAAGCGTACGAAGTATATCAGAATGGGAGATCACGTAGACGACAGGAAATCGATCGGAAATTAAAGCCAAGGGGCGAACGATGCACTGAAAGTGCCGATCAATGGCTGTGGTACAAAATGTTAAATAAATAAAAGAAAAAAGGATTTTCCATCTCGCTTAGTTGATGTCGGCGAGAAAGGGCGCGTTTTTGTGTGCTTGAGCCAAATGCGCTTAATCGTTGTAATCGCACATGGAGCAAGGATATGGGGCAACTTCTTGCCCCGCGGGTGCAATGGCATTTAATTGATATTAAGGAAAGGATTTAATCTCAGATGCTTGACCATCTCTGTGAATAGGAATCGATTAAATCCTTCCTGGGTAGCTAGGCAATCACGAATTATTACAAAAAAAAAAAAAACGTTTGTGATATTTTCTCTTTCTAACTCTGTTTCCCAGATTCTTGGAAAGTTCTTACCCCCACCCGGACTCATGTAAAAAGAAAATTATTTTATATATTATTGAAGGACTCGTGCATGAGTCGTCCACTAAATACTCAGTTGATAAAACCTCTCTGTGCTTTAACCCTCATCTGTCCTATATTTCCAGGGACCGATAAGTCGGCCCATTGAAAATTCCGTCGAGTAAGCTTTTCTATGCTAAAACCCAATCAGACCTAATTACCGGGATAAACTGAAAGACTCTTTAAGTTTAATACTTGTGGCGTTTTATTTTATCCTTAATCTTCCTGGTAGATATATGGTTTTATTTCAGGGGTATTCTAGCGTTGATTGTTTTATTAAAACTTTTTTTTTAAATCCGGTCGAAAAGGGAATATATATAGTGTTAAAGAGGTCAAGAAGAGGTCGAAATTGAACAAAAAATCGTTATACAATTTTGTACATGCATCTTAGTTTATTTTAATCAGTTTATGTGCGTTTTGCGTTAATACAGCTGTAATGTCACCAGCTTTAAATGCTGGAGTGTGAATTTCGGTGTTGATTATTTTTGATAGCAGCCATATAATTCGTTATTTAAGTTTTGAAATCACGACCTTATAATAATATATACGAAATCTGAATAATTTAAATATTTTTTAATGATTTTAGTGATATATATATATATATATATATATATATAACTACTTCATTTACTCACATAAATTTAATATACGAAAGTATAGATTTATGCGTAAACTTAAAGTATTTACTTCAAAAGTGCTCAATACGTAGGTAGAGCTAGTTAGTAATTTATAAAATATATATGGCGATTAAGCTACACTGAATATTCTGCGTTTCATCCACTATAGTATACATAGGTACATTTATATATAAAAAAATATAAAAAAGGAAGGAAACGATCTACCTTAAACCACTAACCTAGTTCTAAAACAGATCCTTTGTTCGATAAAATGCATGCCCATTGGCTGATAGGAGGGGTCGCGGTGGATACTAGAAAGCTGATTCGCTAACTAGAAATCCTCAACATATAAAAAACAAGAAGCAACCACAAAATTCGCGCATAAGCCTGACGAAGCCTATAGTGGATGAAACGCAGAATATTCAGTGTAGCTTAATCGCCATATATATTTTATAAATTACTATATATATATATATATATATATATATATATATATATATATATATATATATATAATCTGGTCAAATTCAAATATTGTATGTAAAAGTATTTTATGGCAACCAGCTTCGCTAGCAATATATATATGGATAAAAATAAATAAATATATTTAAGCGAACTTTATGACCGAGCAATGCCGGGATTCCCCTGCTAGTAATATACATGAAATCTGAACAAATAAAAATATATTAAATCGCATTTCACGACGGGGCGAATCAAGCGCCCCCTCCACTTTCTGCAAGTGTTTTACTTGATTATAACTTTCTAAAAAACATGGGTAGAAATACATACGGTTCATTTCCTATAATTTTCATGTTTATCAGGGTTTTTTTCTATTGTTTTCTTTGATATCTTGCTCTCGAATTCTCTGCTGTTTTCTTTGCGTTGCCTTCTTATGTTTTTGTTTTTTTCCCATTCCTTTTTCTATTTATAATTATCTACCACTATTTTATATTTCCATTGCATAAATGGAATTTGAAATGGTCCGTCTTTGTCCACCCATCCCACCCCACCCAGTTAATGATATATACAAAATCTGGACGAATTACAATAAGGTATTTACACGTATTTTACGACCCGGCTAGTAATATATACGAAATCTGGATAAAAATTTTAATATTTAAGCGTATTTTACGACAGGGTTGAACCGGGTATCCCTTCCCTGCTAGAGATATATAAGGAATCTTGACAAATTAAAATAAATTTGTGAGTATTTTACGACCGGGCAAAGCATATACGGAATCTTGACTAATTAAAATATATTTATGAGTATTTTACGACCGGGCATTACCGAGCGCACCCCTTTGCTAGATTTTTTTTTTAAGCTTTAACACTTTTACTCGAGCGTAACTGTCTAAAACATGGTTAAAATACATACGTTTCATTTTTTTATTCTTACAATTTTTATGTTTATCAGTTTTCATTTTCTATTGTTTTCTTTGCTTTTCTTTTTTATTTTTTTATCCCTTTCTCTATTTATAATTATTTATCACTCTATTACATTTCCATCGCATAAATGGAGTTGAAATGTTTCGTTTTTGTATATTTTCCCTGCCATTTCGTTTTGTCTTAAATTCCCTGTTTTACAATTACTGCATTTATTTTCCTTTCATCATCAATTATTTCTAGTTTTCTACTCCAAAAGTTGTTGTAGATATTTTCTCATCATTATTCCCTATTATTGCTTAGCAGTTATTTTCGGTGTAAAATTCATCTAACGTGTTTTTAAAACGAGTTGTCGTATTTCTTTTTGTCGAAACATCTGCACCATTTGTAAATTTTGCTAGAACTGTGTTTCATTTTGTAAAAATTATTTTCTCTTTTATTTACTTTGTGATATTAGTTCTAATTTTATTTATTTATTTTCTTTATTTTTGTTCTTTGTTTTCATTTTTGTGATTGTTTTATATTAGTACACATTACTTATTTTTATATTAGTACTCATTACTTAATTTATATTAGTACTCATTACTTATTTTGTATTAGTACTCATTATTAATTTATATTAGTACTCATTACTTATTTTTATATTAGTACTCATTACTTAATTTATATTAGTACTCATTACTTATTTTGTATTAGTACTCATTATTAATTTATATTAGTACTCATTACTTATTTTTATATTAGTACTCATTACTTAATTTATATTAGTACTCATTACTTATTTTGTATTAGTACTCATTATTAATTTATATTAGTACTCATTACTTATTTTTATATTAGTACTCATTACTTAATTTATATTAGTACTCATTACTTATTTTGTATTAGTACTCATTATTAATTTATATTAGTACTCATTACTTATTTTTATATTAGTACTCATTACTTAATTTATATTAGTACTCATTACTTATTTTGTATTAGTACTCATTATTAATTTATATTAGTACTCATTACTTATTTTGTATTAGTACTCATTATTAATTTATATTAGTACACATTACTTATTTTTATATTAGTACTCATTACTTAATTTATATTAGTACTCATTACTTATTTTGTATTAGTACTCATTATTAATTTATATTAGTACTCATTACTTATTTTTATATTAGTACTCATTACTTAATTTATATTAGTACTCATTACTTATTTTGTATTAGTACTCATTATTAATTTATATTAGTACTCATTACTTATTTTTATATTAGTACTCATTACTTAATTTATATTAGTACTCATTACTTATTTTGTATTAGTACTCATTATTAATTTATATTAGTACTCATTACTTATTTTTATATTAGTACTCATTACTTAATTTATATTAGTACTCATTACTTATTTTGTATTAGTACTCATTATTAATTTATATTAGTACTCATTACTTATTTTTATATTAGTACTCATTACTTAATTTATATTAGTACTCATTACTTATTTTGTATTAGTACTCATTATTAATTTATATTAGTACTCATTACTTATTTTGTATTAGTACTCATTATTAATTTATATTAGTACACATTACTTATTTTTATATTAGTACTCATTACTTAATTTATATTAGTACTCATTACTTATTTTGTATTAGTACTCATTATTAATTTATATTAGTACTCATTACTTATTTTTATATTAGTACTCATTACTTAATTTATATTAGTACTCATTACTTATTTTGTATTAGTACTCATTATTAATTTATATTAGTACTCATTACTTATTTTTATATTAGTACTCATTACTTAATTTATATTAGTACTCATTACTTATTTTGTATTAGTACTCATTATTAATTTATATTAGTACTCATTACTTATTTTTATATTAGTACTCATTAATTAATTTATATTAGTACTCATTACTTATTTTGTATTAGTACTCATTATTTATTTTTATATTAGTACTCATTACTTATTTTTATATTAGTACTCATTACTTAATTTATATTAGTACTCATTACTTATTTTTATATTAGTACTCATAAATTAATTTATATTAGTACTCATTACTTATTTTAATATTAGTACTCATTACTTAATTTATATTAGTACTCATTACTTATTTTGTATTAATACTCATTACTTGTTTTTATATTAGTACTCATTAATTAATTTATATTAGTACTCATTACTTATTTTTATATTAGTACTCATTACCATTGACTCCGGCATTATTCCTCTTTTTGTCTTCTGTACACACTCAATTTTTTTTATCTTCGCCCTCGTGTTTTCCCCCTTCAATGTAAATTTTTTTTCAAATTTCCTTCGTCATTTTCCGTTATTTTCACTTCTTTTTCAATTCCTTTTACACTTCTTTTTTACTTCCATTTCACACTCTTTTTTAACTTCCATTTTACACTTCTTTTTACTTCCATTTCACACTCCTTTTTTACTTCCATTTCACACTTCTTTTTTACTTCCCTTTTTTCACTGCTTTTTTCACTTCCTTTCTTACACTTCTTTCTTCACTTCCCGTTTTAGACTTCTTTATTTTCTTCCCTTATTATAATTCTTTTATTACTCTGGTTTGCACTTTTTTACTTCCCTTTTGTACACTTCTTTTATTAATTCTTTTTTTCACTTATTGTTCACTTCCGTTTTTACACTTCTTTCTCACTTTTGTTGTTCACTTCTCTTTTACTGTTAACTACCCAATGTTTTCTATATTTCATATTTCTTTTTCTCATCCCCATCTGACTTCCTAACCCATTCAATCTTTCTATACCTCACTTCCTTTCTTTTGCTCCTGCTAGCTTCATTCTTATACAGTAATTAATCTCAATCTACATCAATTATTCGATCTTATTTTCATCCTCATCTTTCTGTGTTATGTTCTTGGTCTTTTACTCCTGATTTTTTTCTACAAACCTAAAACGATAACACAGATTCGTCTTCCTTTTTACCGTTCGCCTACTTTCTATGATTTTGTAATTTACTGTTTGCCTTCATATCTGCCTCCAAGCCATTCGTGACACGCACCTATTAACAAGCCTGAAGCGACATCTGACGAGCTACGCGTGACTTAATTCTATACAAATTCCAAATAACAACAATATATAAAGCAAAGCATATGTGCAGAAGCACTCACTATTTTTAATCATCTACGTAAACACACACATGTATATATATATATATGTGTGTGTGTGTGTGTGTGAATGTATATATATATATATATGTATGTGTGTGTTGTGTGTGTGTGTGGGTGTGTGTGTGTGTGTGTAGATGGAGAGAGAATAGTTGGTTATTGATTAGAGGAGAAATTAATTATTTAGATATCCGTGCACTCACAAATATATCTTTGGAAACAAATGTACTATGCTTAATTTTATACAACTGCACAGGGTATAAGCATGCAGGTTTGTATTTAACTAGCAGGTGTTCGACATTGCCCGGTGCTGAGATACGCTTAAGTATGATATTTTTAATCCATGCAGATTGTGTATTTATTATTTATTATTCTCTCTAGGTTATTTCATTGTACCTCATATATAGTAGTGATATCAAAAGTAAATATATATATATACATATATATATATATATATATATATATATATATATATATGACTTGATTGATGTCAGCAAGAATCGAAACCAAAATATACAGCTGGTAGCTTTATTGTTTAGCCTCTGAGTGAAGTCATTGTGCATGTTAACTTATGGATGTACATTTGTGCATGCAAACAGTCAAGTAGACAACTTCTTCTTACGTGCAAATGTTTGTTTACAATATTTACAATGTAGGCGAAAATTCTTGTGGCTAAAAAACAAAACGATAGTACACTACATATCCAAATACCCTATACATTTAATTTAAACTGTATAGATAAAATATTGTGAGAGAAGTGTAGTAGATACTTTTTTATTACACGCTGACATGAGCACTTTTCTATACACTTATAAATTTAGGTTTTTGTGTATTCCTGTTAAAAACCACTTTATTTATAATTTATGTTAACACTATGTTATGTTGCGATCCATTCGTGAAAAAAAAACACTTTAACTAATTATTTTAAATGAAAATACAATTTTGTTATATCTGGTTCGTGAAATTGCATTTATCAGCAAAAGATCTTGCGAGTTTGCATATTCTTTTAAACATTCATTCTAATTAAATACCTATTAGGTTTTTTTTTCGCGATGATCACCTTTAATTTATTATTACGTGTAATTATATCCATGCAAACAAACATTCATACATACATTTATATATTGGTAACTAAAAATTTTCGACCCAAACTGATTAAAATTCTTGCCCTATCTCTGAATACCTTTTTATGTACAATTTCAAATGTTTGGACCAGAAATTGTCTGAGTAATTTGGTAGAAACTGCAGAGGTCATTTTTTTTAATTCGACCCCTATTATGATCCCTTAACATTTATTGTTTGGGGCTCAAATCAAGTTATTATGTTAGATCCATGCCCAAGCAACCTATATCTAAAATTTCAAGTGTTTACACCCGAAGGTTTCGTAGGAGTTTGGTAGCGGTTTCAAAGGTCAAATCCTTGAACTTTATTGCCTTTACAGCCATATTTTTGGACAAAAACCGATCAGAAAGATTTTCCTGAATCACAGTAACCTGTATATCAAATTTCGAGTCTGTAGACTAACAATTGACAGAGTTATTGCGTAGGAAAATGTACAAAGGAAGCACAAGATAAGTGGATAGTCCTTAATCCGCGGAGTTTCGAAGAAATACTCTCCTTCTAATCAGAGGGCAGGCGTTAGTAAAATGCGGGATCGGATTTTGCATATAAAAGTATTTAATGAAACTACAAGTAAGTCACAGATCTTACTTGGTTAAAAAAGGGTGAGGTAAGGGGAATAGGAGGTAAAAGAAAAATGATAAAAAGATTTCACATGAACGGATAGTGTGTATATATATATATATATATATATATATATATATATATATATATATATATATACGACATGTGAATGACACGGAACGTCATGCCATTATTAATGGTTGAGGTTTTAGTTTCTTTTTTTTATCTATAGTTTAAACGTAAACCATTAAAGAAGAACATTTCTAAAAAAACACAAAACACCTGTCTAAAGTATACTTAACTAAGCTCTAATTTCATATTTAACAGACATAAATTAGATAAAGGGATAATAAGACTGAGGCAGAAATAAAACGTATCAAGACGTTTTTCAGCTGACACTTTTCAGGATTAACGTTGGCAACTTGTGAGAAAACATCGTTTAAACACATGGTAAAAGACAGTAAATTATTAATGAGGGCAAAAAATTTATATGGGGAATAGTAGAAAAGGGTATAATCTCCACGAATCCCCATGAGTTTAAATATATGCATGTTTGCATGTGATAGAACATTTTTATCTTCAATTTTACGCAAATATGCATAATGCAGATACATCAATAGCAGAAGCGTATTTGCGAACTGAATAATTCTGTAAGAATAAATAAAAATGAATAAGTAATTAAATAACACACGTTTTAAAATTATTGTGCAAATTAGTTAATCTTCATATACTCATACGCGTATTCATAATTGAGTATATTTGAAGTTTGTTTTTACATTTTAAATAGAAAATAAGCCTTTTTATATCAATGAAAGAGCGAGAAACTCAGTATTGTCGGTATATAGATTTTAAAGAGTTTCATTCATTACTGTTCACGTAGAAGATTTACGTTTCAATCTAGTAGAGTGTTATATCTTAAGCCCTGCAACCAAAAAACAGCGATCGCCATGTACATATTTTTTACTCAGGCCCTGATCTTGATATGTAAACAATTCGCCTAGAAAACACTATTTTATGCACTGAGCTGCGCAACGACAATTCTTTTTACATTATATGGAAAATATGCACCTCAGCGCAACCTGTATTCTAGAAATAACAAGAAAAAATTCACTACTTTAGAAGTCCGATGTGGCAAAGTATTAGAGTCGAAGTCTTTCCAACATCTAGAGACTTCAGCAATTAGAAGATAATGATTGTCAGGTAAAGTATAAGTATCTACGTCGTCGGGGTAAAAGTAATATGTGTTCATCATAGCACACTCTATTTCAGTACTTATATATAATATAAATCTCACCTTTCTGTTTAAATTTATGTATGTATGTATGTATGTATGTATGTATGCATGTATGTATGTCTACCTAAAACTTTCGAGAGAGGCGACTGATTTTCACGAACCCGGTATCCTTTTACAGCGCGACCCCTCGGACGAAAAATATCTCAAAATTGGCTAGAAACGGTAACATTCACCTGCAACCGGGCACTTATCTTCAGGGAGGGATCGCTTTTTTCGCCGATATTTTCGAAAGTCATCCCATCTTTTCAATTGATTTAAACCTTCCCCACTTCCGCTTTAGGGATGAACACAACGACAAAGACATCATGTTTCCGTTCTTTCATGTTCTTTTTCCTTCACTGTATTGGTTCAACCCTGCCTGCCTTCGGCCAATTCTTTTTTTTTTGGGGGGGGGGGCTCTAAACATACCTGCAAACACTCGGGAAAAGCCGGGAACCAAGGCTAGTAAAAAAAATAACAGAAAATAAGGATGTAAGATTGATAGAAATGGACTACCGATAATGCGGGACCTCTAATATTTATACATATTTAAAACCATGTCGTGCCAGTTCAGATGGGGAAACCTTATTACATGTATGGCATAATTGTTAACTTATAAAGATATAGAGTAATTTTCTAGATAACAAATTGAGATTACATTTTTTGCAGCAGACTTGACATTGTGATCAATGTAATACGTTCGAATTTTTTTAATATAAAACCGAGTAGTTTTAGGGACGAAATGCCTTCAATGGTGTTATCTATGCTGGCCTTCATTCATTAAAACATTTTTATTTTTTGTGGTTGTCAAATCGAATTTCTAGATATATAGAGAAACATTTGGAACCAATGAAGCATTTTTTCTTCTCGTGAAAACGTACTTGTCAGGTCTTTATACATCGTTTGGAATTACCTTTCATATATATATATATATATATATATATATATATATATATATATATATATATATTTATATATATATATATATATATATAAGAGCAAACAGTGAATAAAACATGTTAGAAAAACATGTTGAAAAAGAGTTAAAAACATATTTAATCTGAATACTAAACACTTGATAAGTGGATAGTCCTTAATAACCGGAGTTTCGAAGAAATACTTTCTTTTTCATCAGACGGTAGGAATTAGCAAAATGCAGGATCGGATTTTGCATACAAAAGTAGTTTAGGGGAAACTACAAGTAAGTCAAAGATCTTACTTGATAACAAAAAGTTAATCAGAGGGAATATGGTGAATATATATATATATATATATATATATATATATATATATATATATATATATATATATATATATTTCTCTGTTGATTTTTTAACGATGAATACAGTTTAAGAGCGGGGTCGGTTTTCTTCGAAGCTCATTTTTATTTACTTAATCGCCCATAATGTTTTTGGACCTATATAATAATACTTTTGTTGTACTTATTTTTTAAAAAAAGTAATGCATATATATATATATATATATATATATGTATATACATATACATATATATATATATAGAGAGAGAGAGAGAGAGACAGAGAGAGAGAGAGAAATATATATATAGAAATTTATATGTATATCTGTATACATACATACATATACATAAATATACATATATATCTAAATATATATAAGATATATACATATATACATAATATATATACACACACATATATATAATATATAACACACACACACAAGCATACAACTATATATATATATATATATATAAATATTTATATATATATATTTATATATATATATATATATATATATATATATATATATATATATATATTAGAGAGCTATAGATAAATAAGGAATTGTAATTACCCGAACAAGATCAAAGGAATCCAAGTAGAAAGCTGTGAGGAAAATCCAAATAAATTTCTCCTTGTAAAAAACAGATTATATGTATGAGAAAGTTCAAAATAATGAATAACAAGCAGCAATAAATAATCATCTTAAGACGATGTTCTGCTTATTTCGATTTTCTGCCTATGTCTTCCCTCTTTCTCTATCTCTGTCTTCATTTGTCACGCTTTCTACACACACAAACACACATTAAAACACACAATTACGCACATGTGCATTTATATACATATATATATGTATATATATATGTATATATATATGTATATATACATATATATATGTATATATATACATATATATATGTATATATACGTACATATATGTATATATATGTAGATGTATACATATATATATATGTATATATATATGTATACATATATAGTTATATAGTAATTTATAAAGTATATATGGCGATTAAGCTACACTGAATATTCCGCGTTTCATCCACTAATTTACGCATAAATCTATACTTTCGTATATTAATTTTATGTGAGTAAATTAAGTAGTTATATATATATATATATATATATATATATATATAATCGTGTGTGTTTATGTGTATGTATATATATATATATATATATATATATATATATATTAAATAAAACATGAGGAATAATATTCTTTGCTTAATCTTGATGTATTAGCAAATGAAAATATTCTTTTTCTTTTTCTATTATTTCTTTTTCCCTTTTCGTTATTCGTTATTCTACTTCGTTTTCAGCTTTTTTCCTTTCGTTCTTTAAACTTTACCCATCGTTCTGATGATGTAATGAAGTGTTATGTAACTTTTACTTCTCATCTTTTAATTTTCCTTTTAACAGTGTTCGGCTTTTCAATTTTATCTCATCTTGATAATTCTTCTACTTTAAAGACATACATTTTAATAACTTTATTTATTCATTATGTTATATGTATGCAGGTATGTATGTGTGTATGTATACACACACAATACATACATATACATACACATACACACACATATATATATATATATATATGTATATATATTTCAACATGGAGGCTTGGCCATATCAAGACCGTTAAACCACTTAAAGAGATAGATATAAGGTAAGTGTAGAGTGGTCACTGATACATGGGTCAAAATTTGATTATTTAAAATTAGTTTAGAGTGAACATAAAAACGACAATATTATATAGCAAGCTAGAAAGCCTGGCAGCAAAATCGATTTCCCCCGGCGTTTACTTCTATAATGAAGCTATGTTCACGGAATCTGCCATAAAGTTTGACTAGAGATTGCACGAGTAGGCAGAATTTCGACAAGTTTTGTTGAATAGCACATAGTGTTCTTGTTAAAGATTTGTTTTTTTTTGTAATTTATCAATTTTCGTTTGTCGTTCTTATTTCTCTGTTGAATACGGCCAACGTTGAGAATATAATGCCTAATACTAGTAAAATTAAAAAAAAAAAAACACTGTTTACGTCAACAACATTTTTAATCTTGCTTACAATAATAACGAATTGTAGGAACTCAATTATCATTTTACAACAAAATCCATACTAGCGTTCACTTATGAATTATATTTAAACATTAGTATTCAATTTCTTGCCGTTTTCATAGACTCCAACAAAAATGAATTCATTACGTCTCCGTATAAAGCCTACTGCAATCAATTTCTCTATCCAGAACTTTTAAAGTAAATGACCCTTTCGATACAAGACCGTTATTATATATATATATATAAAAACTTATGAATCGAGCCAAATTGATCCCTTCAAATAAAAAAAATATTCTACGGCGAATTAAAGAATATCAAACAGTCCTTGGTTAATAACAAATGTCTTAGTAAGTAAACAAATTAATCTAACATTTAGAAACCTAGCCCAAATTATTAATGAACCAAGTTAACAATCTCCAGCCCGTCAAATATTCTAATGCACCCAGCTACATCACAACTTTAAATTAGATAAAAAAGATACTAAGATATATAATACATCGATATATATATATATATATATATATATATATATATATAATTTAATTATTATAGCAAAAAAATAATTATGACAGCCCCTTTAAGAAATTCATTTCTTATCGTGTAGCACTTTCAGTTGAATTAAAGTCGGTCAAGTTAGCTCTTATGCACAGATCATCGTATAACGATTAGATCATTCTCTGACTGACGTAAATGAACATTTAAAATTAAAATGTTTAAATTCAACGCTATTTCACGCGGTTAATGGTAGCCGAATGCATACGATCTCCGTTAATCGAGCCAGAGATGTCTCGTGGTGCGGGGTTCGAATCGTTCGGCTGGTGTTAATCGTGACACCCTGCACTGAAGAATCCCAAAAGGATGAAACACTAGTGTCTGTAGGTATTTAATTATTATAGCAAAAAATAATTATATATATATATATATATATATATATATATATATATATATATATATATATATATATATATATATATATATATAAGTTAATTTAGTATCCAACCAAATGGCTACATATAGGCATACATGTTTCGGCGAAAACCCGAAACATGTATGCCTATATGTAGCCATTTGGTTGGATACTAAATTAACTTATATATATATATCTTAGAAGAGATGTCTTTGGCCTGACGAAGCGATATATTATATATATATATATATATATCTTAGAAGAGATGTCTTTGGCCTGACGAAGCGATTCCCTTGCCGGGTTTTCGCCGAAACATGTATGCCTATATGTAGCCATTTGGTTGGATACTAAATTAACTTATTTTGGCTCTGTCTAAACATTGAGCACTCTTTTGGTAAGCACACTTAATAATTACTACCAATACTATATATATATATATATATATATATATATATATATATATATATATATATATATACTTAGTCAATAATAAGATCAGATTTATGATCTACTACAAATAAATAACAACTGCTTACCTCATAATTAAAAACAACGCTTCCTGGACAGCACAATCAGTCGATGAAACCAATGTAGTCTATCAAATTAAATGCCACTTGAGAGAATACATCGTTAACACCAATAGCTAAGTTGGACACACGAATAATACATTGTCCCGACGATTGACCTTTGCCCCTTTCAGGCTTTAGAAAAGGCCTAGTTGAAAGCAAGGATAATCCGTAATGTGCGTTGTGATTTCGATTTCAAGCGGACCTGATGATTGTTTTATTTATTGAAATTAAATTAACGCTTCTGTAAGGAAACACACACCCATGGCGTATATATATATATATATATATATATATATATATATATATATATATATATAATATATATATATATATATATATATATATATATATATATATATATATATATATTAAAAATCGTCCGATTAAAAACGACGGAGTTATTCTTTTCTCCGATCTTTATGGATATCTTTTCAAGTTGCCGAACGATATTTTTAATTTCAGTAGGCGTTATATAGAATGGCGTCCAAAATTTGTCGTTAGGCCATATTTTTCTTAAGCGCTTTCTATCGCTTCATCCGATTATCTTCAGGAGCGATTGTTGTTATTTTCATTTTCTATCCCTTGGCTTGGTTTATTTATAATTTTTATTAATTTTTTTAAATGGTTACAAAGTTGGGTTCAGGTGGTTTGGGGCGATTATTTTTATTTTATTTTTATTTTTTTTAATTTCAATTTTCTCATTTTATAGCTTATGTTATTTAGTTTCTTGTTAGTTATTAAATATGTTAGTATATTTTCCCGGTGTTAAATGAGATACGGTTTAAAAAAGGGCTGTAGTTTTTTTTTTTGTTTTTTTTTATAAGTATGGCTTCTAGTAATTTTAGTCTTCGTGTGCAATTGTTAAAGTATCGAATTTTGATTCGTTAGTTAAGATATTTCTAGTATCGGACGACTGTAGAGTTTATCGTGGGATGTTAGGTGTTGTTTTATGGCACTATTGGCAACTAAATGATAGGTTAGTTGTCGGGAGAGTGTATTTGTTCTGTGGCCTATGTGTGCGTTTTATGAAATTTTAGAGTGGGTTCGGTGACATACTTCGAGTCGGCAAATAAATACATACACTACATTAGTTTGGTTTAGTGTGGTGTTAATATCGATATTGTTTGTAATTATTAAATTGGAAGTTTTAAATTTAGTATAATATATTATTAGTTTGATTTTTTTGTTTAAGTCGGTGGGTCTGTTGTATCATATAATTAGGTTTGATATCATTTTTTCATATGTTTTGTAGTTAGTGTGTAATTGTTTGTTTTTTCGTATACATTGATAGTGTTATTTTTGTCAGGGTAAGGGGTTAGATAGAGTTTTATGTGTTTATCAACGATTTTAATGGGAAAGTTATTGTTTATAAGGGTTTGTTTTATGTTTCTTTGCTTTTCGTAAAATATTTTTCGATTTTATGCTATATCGTATGCGCGGTGAATCAATTGTATGCTTAGGGCAGTTTTATATTTTTCTGAGCATTCACTATGGTAATTTACGAGTATTCTGATATTG
>NC_136512.1:76900733-76915733 GCF_053919585.1 Euprymna scolopes | reverse complement strand
TTTATAACAATCCTTTCTTTCTGAAGCTGAATATAATTACAGATCATGTAACAAATAACTGACAAAGTCGGTATTCCAATTTTAAATATGTAGGCCATCTTAAAATTCATTACTATAATTACGTTTACATACATAATGCTTGGAAACATCTCTTTCATAGCGCAAAACTCTTTATTTTATTATTATATTACTCAAAAAATGTATTCTGCATTTAATTCTAAAAATACACAGCAACTAGCAATCCCTTAAAAAAAAACAATAATTTGGACATGACTGAAAAATTCCTCAATTAGAAGAAAAGTTTCAATTACCTTTTATTTAATCTGTAATTACGCTACTTTCAATTTTCAAGTAAAGTCAATAAAGTTTAATTTTCCGTATAAAGTAATTGTAACAATTTTGATATACATTACAAAAAATATTCTATTCTTTAAGTCTTCCTTTATTATTTATAATTGATCTATATCGATGAGTTATTTCCGTTGAACAAAACTAGTTATGCTAATAGATTTCTATTATGTTGATACATAATATATTGTTTTATTTTTATTGTTTTTATATTATTAAGTAGTCTTTATTTCTTAATAAAATTTTAGCATGAATTAACTTAATAACTTTATTAAGGTTTCTAAATAAACGACTAGAAGTAATTCAAAACTGTATACATAAATATAACTATATCTTAAGTAAATTTCCACGTCTTTCCAATCTTTCAGATTTTGTAATTTTGCCTAAATGCATTTTTTTCAATTAATTGATAGTTGTTATTTCTTCTGAAGGTTTAGGGCAGAATAGATTTATTGATTGATATCATAATTAAATGGATTATTTTGAGCTTCAATACAGTGACTGTCAAGAATTGTGAATGTTAACCGAATACAACAAATAAATTACACTGGTCAACAAACTTTTATTTTTTTTCTTTGGCAGATCATCTAGGAGTATTTTCTGGGGTTTTGAAGGTCGCTGATTACGAATATAACATTGGTTTTGCCAGATTGGCTCTAGTTTAGAAGATACTGATAGCCCCAAATAAGCCTAAACTGCTAAAATTCTCCCTGAAATACTTCAATATAGAAGCAGTAAATAATAATTTTCTGATATTATTGAATCATTATAATGATTATGTATATATTGAAATATTTCAGGGAGATTTTTTATATAATTATTTATATAGGGAGAATTTTTATATAATTATATACTGTAATTACTTAATAACATGTTCCATAAATATAGTTGCAGTATAAATTAAACAGTAATTAAGAATTTTCTTTTTAATTCCACAGTTGAAAATGAGTTCCAGAGAGAAGATGAGTTCTTCTAGAAGATGTTGCAGATATGAACCGGATGTCTTTTGTTACATCTGTGGACAGTATATGATGGCACAACAAAAGAGAAATATTACAGACTTTGTCAAGAGGGCGTACAAAGCATACTTCGATGTGATACTTGGTGACCAAGACAAGTCTTGGGCCCCACATATGGTGTGCAAAACCTGTGTAGAAAGTCTCCGCGGTTGGACCAACGGTAAGCTGAAGTTGAAGTTTGCCGTACCAATGGTGTGGAGAGAGCCCAACAATCATTTTGATGACTGCTACTTCTGTCTCAATGACATGACGGGGTTTAACGAGCACAAGAAAGCAAATTGGCAGTATCCGAGCCTGGATTCTGCTATCCGTCCTGTTGCGCACTCTGAGGATCTACCTGTGCCTGTTTTCACCAGTTTGCCTGAAATCGATGAAACCGAAGAGATTCCAGCTGATCTTTCAATATCAAGTGATGATAGCTGTAGTGACTATGAAGAACCCTCAAATGGCCCTCAGCTTTTCAATCAATCTGAACGTAATGACCTAGTGCGAGACTTTTGTTTGTCGAAGGAGCAGTCTGAAGTTCTTGCATCACGACTCCAAGAGAAAAACATTCTTGATTCTGGCACAAAAGTTACATACTATAGGACAAGGGAAGGCAGCTTGCTTCGTTTCTTTTCTAAAGAAGACGACCTGGTCTTTTGTAATGACGTTTCTGCACTTCTTAACTGCATGGGGATCTCATAATATGACCCAGCAGATTGGCGTCTCTTCATAGATAGCTCGAAAGCAAGTCTAAAAATTGTACTTTTGCACAATGGCAATAAGTTTGCTCCTGTACCAATTGGCCATTCTACCAAGGTGAAAGAAGAGTATGATGCTATCAAATTTGTTCTTGAAAAGCTGAATTACAACACTCATAAATGGCTGATTTGTGTGGACTTGAAAATGGTGAATTTTCTGCTTGGTCAGCAAAGTGGGTATACAAAGTATCCCTTGCTTTCTTTGTTTGTGGGATAGCAGAGCAAGAATCTAGCACTGGAGAAGGGAGAACTGGTCAGAACGAGAAAGTCTCGAAGTCGGCACAGCCAACGTCATCAATGAGCCTTTGGTACCCAGGGATAGATACATCTTCCCTCCATTGCACATAAAACTAGGGCTCATGAAGCAGTTTGTTAAGGCATTGAACAAGGATGGGGATTGCTTCAAGTACATATGCAGGCAATTTCCAGGTCTTTCCATCGAAAAAGCTAAAGGTGGCATCTTCGAACGCTCATGAGGGATTCTGACTTCGCTAATCATATGAACACGGTTGAGTTAAATGCTTGGGTGTCCTTCACAGATGTAGTGACAAACTTTTTGGGAAATCACAAAGCTGACAATTACAAGCAATTGGTCCGTAAGATGCTTACTGCATACGGAAAACTAGGGGCAAATATGAGCATTAAAGTTCATCTCTTGTTTAGCCACCTCGACAGATTTCCTGGTAATCTTGGTGATTACAGTGATGAGCAGGGAGAGAGATTCCATCAAGACATCAAAACAATGGAAGAGAGGTATCAAGGCAAATGGGATGAGCACATGATGGCAGGCTACTGCTGGAACCTTTTGAGAGACTGCCCAAAAGTTGCTCACAAGCGAAAATCGTATAAACGTCAATTTTAGTTTTGTGAATAAAATATTGTTTTGTGTGTTCATTGTAACTAATAATCTAGTGTATAATGCTTTGCATTAATTTATGATATATAACTGATTATGTAAATGTTTTTTTCACTTGGAGAATTAAAATTCAGCAAATTTTTAGCAAATTTTTTGTATATCCTCGAAATCTATGAAAAGTGTTCAGTTATAGGATAAATGAAATGATGTTATATCTAACTTAACTTGTTAGATTGAGATTTTACACTGTCGTTGTGGTTTAAGATTATCATAAAAATCAATATCTGACATTTATGCACTATTTAGCCGTTTTTTGTACGTTTAGCTATGGTCGCGAATGGGTGATTTCAGACAAACGACCCCCCTGTAATATCTCAAAAACTAGAGCCAATTTGAAAAAACTAATGTCAGATTCGGATTCAGCACCCTTAAAAACCCCAGAAACCAGTCTTACTTTGCCTGCCAAAAATATTGTGAGGACCAGTGTTATTAGTTTATGTTTCATTGTGCACTGAATTCATAAACACCTGTCAATCTTCTTGTGCCGATAGTTTCAAACCTTAAAAGTGTGTACTCACTGAAATGTGTGTGTTTGCCTCCACACAAATGCAAAGCAAGTAAGGCACAACGTTTATTTATGTAGAATCCTCCATTTTCCTCTAAAAAGCGACTTGCTTGTGCCACATGCTTCATTATAATATATTTCTTGCTAAACAATATATGGTTATTATGACTTAATCCAGATATACTTTTTTGATATAATAGGTATAATTGATTTAATCATTGAAATCGAATGGTTTGATTTTAGTCAATATAACGTAGAGTTTCATTAGGATTATGATATGGTTCATACCTATTGTTACATAAGTTTTGTGTGACATCTAAAAAAATTACTATTTTATGATATTTATTATCCATGGGTATTTGTTAGGCAGTACAATTAAGTAAATTCCATAGCATATATCTTTGTTTTTAATTTATTAGCAGAGTAAATTAAGCATATTGCATAATCTCCATATATACCCTCCTACATTTTGAGTTATTTTAGGTTTACTCATCAAGAATGTATAGACCTGCTAAGTCGTTAATCTGTGTAGAGTACAGGGGCACCAATTGTTATATCAAAGGGTTATTCTGTTTTTTTTCCAGTAAAGTATTTATTATCATATTTAATTAAGGTTAATTTTACTATGTCTATTTCTAATATCGGTTTTAGCTTTCGCAAGTTCTAACGTCTTATCTACCAATGTCGGAGAACATTATGGTTAATATGAATTAATGTCGAACATTACAAATTTGCTATTCTTACACGCACCAGTCATACACATTTAATGCGAACGCAATAGGTCGACTGAATGTGCTCCCTCATTGTAAAATGTTAAATAAATTATATATTTAAAAAATAATGCCTTGTTCGCATTTTTTGTACAAGCTTCGATTTCAGCATGAGGTCCCTGCTATTAACGATGTCTATCTAAAAATGCCTGTAACGACGCAATTTAGACTAAAAAGCGACCCATGCCAGCCGGGTATAGTCGACGGCATATCTACCCGTTGCGTTGGTGTTTCTCAACCAACCTACTTTCCCCGGGAACAACAGGGTTATGTGCATTAGCTAGATTAGTATATAAATGTGAAACAAAGTATGTGAAAAATGAAAATAAAATATTAATTGAAAGGAAAAAACAGAAAACCGAAACCATCACATACTATTTCATACAAAATGGCAATGGGAACATTTAATTGGAAAATAATATTAAAAAAAAATTGTAAAAATGTTTTTAAATAAAACTATATAAAAATCTCTCAATTTAATATCGGAAAAATATGAAAAAGACAATAGACGTAGAAACTGAATTTTATTTAATCCGCCTTATTGCGCAGTCATAAGAAATAATAATTCTTTCAATTTCTCGACAACAATTTTTAAAAAGGAACTAGTATAGGAAAAATCATAAAACGATATCCATAGAGATCGGAAAAAAGAGTTACTTTATCGTGTTCAATTTGTAAAATTAAGTTTTCTATAAGTTCTTACAGTACAAAAATAGAGATCAATGAAGGAAGTTTCTTAACTAATGAAAACATTGAAACGAATTCACTTTGCAACAGTAGGAATATGGGCAAAGCTAAATGTCTTATTTCTAATAAAGTATATAAATATATAATAATAGAATTATATTATATATAGTATATAAATATATAATATATATAGAATATAGAATATATATTATATAAAGTATATATAGAATATATTATATATATATTATATATAGTATATATAGAATATATATTATATATATAGTATATATATAGAATATATATATTATATATAGTATATATAGAATATATATATTATATACAGTATATAAATATATAATAATAATAATAATAATAATAATAATAATAATAATAATAATAATAATAATAATAATAGAATTTGAATATCAGAAAAAGTAAAAATGAATACAAATTGAAATGGTCTGCATTGGCAGGTGCTTGTAAATACGCTTCAGATAAGCCCGGCTATATAATCGTTGCAACATATAGTGAAATAATATGATAATATCTAAAGAAAATATTCCAATCTAACGAGGGGAAGTAAGGTAAGTATGTATTCTCCAAACTAAAACATGATTATAAGCATGGACTGGGTGTGAATAAATTAAACTATCAATGAGTGGATAATAAAAACAATTACAGATATAAGTATATTGAATAAGATAAAAAAATACTTGACATGGAAGAATAAAGTGTGAATCGTCAATCCGGTTGGTTGGTTGGTTGTTTTTGTTTATCAACCCTTTTCAGGTTATTTAATGCCGAATCCGGTGATTTGGAAAATATTTTAATAGAATATATTTGTTTTTTGCAAGTCAGTTCATATTTAACCCATAGTTGGGACCCTAACAGGTATTACCACTCCGGATCAGAGTGGACCTGGTAGCAATGGCAATTAAAGGATGGCTCCACACTCCCCAGAGCCCGCAAGCTAAGACCTCACCATCGGATATAGTTCAAGGTCATATCCATGACCCACATTGAGGGACTTTTACCCTCTGCAGGGAGACACTCGGCGTATTCTAATGCCCCACCGACAGGGCCTCGTCAATCAGAATAAAAATAAACAAGCGTAATAATCATCAATTGAAAACGAACAAAGAAAAGTTATAAGCTTTTATACTTTTCGTATTCCTTTTTATACATCTCCATTCATATATATATATATATATATGTATATATATATATATATATATATAAACTCAAATTAAAAGAAATATTACATTTTTTTAATAATGATATAAATTAAGCCAAAATAATATCAACAAATATTAACAATATATACATGTTTATAATAATGTATATAAAGTAAAACAAAATAAATTAAATTAAATTAAATAGGCAGATTTATTAATTAAAATTTAATTCTTACAATAATATGCAAAATCAAATAGTAAAGAATACTTTAACAATCCAAATACTTTATATGTCTTCAGAATTATCGATTTATAAGTTAAACTGAATTAAGTATGTGATTTAATTTCAATATATAAGAATGCAATTAAAAATAGTAGAAATTAGGATATATTAGAATTCAATAAATTAAAGTGGGAGAAAATAACAACGTTTGAAAGATAATTAATGGTGTTTAAAGCTAATCATGCATTGGGATATTATATGAATATAGATAAATTTATATTGAAATGTTTTATATATTAATATTTAATATTTATAAATGGTATAATCAAATAATAATCCTAATAAACTTGATAAATAAATAATATATCCTAATATAAAAATAAAACAAGATAAATATACCATTATCAATATAATAAAAAGTCGGTTACTATAACTGTGTCTGATCTAAAAAAATATAGCTTATTTATATTTGAAATTAATATATTGATCTTTGACTGATTTTAACAAAATACGATAAAATATTACAGAGGGAAATTTTATATTAAAATAAGTAATGTCACTTAAATAACAGTAAAACAAATTACCCTTCATGTAATAATAGATTTGACTCCTATATTGACATAATAATTTACATAAAATTTAAAAAAAATTACGACCAGTTTTGCAATTTTAATGCATGTATTTTTAATCTATGGGCGAATAGCATAACTGGTTTTAAATAATTAATGTTAAGAAGATGTCCTCTAAAGGTTATATATATATATATATATATATATATATATATATATATATATATATATATATATATATATATATACGTATGTATGTGTGTGTATGTGTGTATAAATGCCGGGCCATTAATTAAAAAATAATAGATTAAGGAAACAAATTTAATTGTGTGCATTCCGTTGTAAAATGCTGAATTCATCGATTTATTTTATATGTACAACTTTTTTTTTATTTTATTTATATCATTGTTCATTTTTTTTATTTTTTTCATCTATTTGCAATTCCTATTTAAATATAATATGTTTATGGACAACAAGTTTGCAGAATTATACCCTTTTTAATCTGAAATTACTTCAATATTTCAGTTAATTATATATAGTTTCGTGGTTAAATTTTAAATTCTGAAAAAAAATACATATAGAGACATATATTCTAAAAATTTATTGTTTGACAAAAGGAATATATAGAAGGTGTTATTTTAATTTCCTTATTCCATGGATTTTCAACAATGGCTCATATCATCAGAGGAAATGAAATGCAGTTAGCAAAATATTCAGCTGCGAATGGACGCTATTTTGATTTTCAGCACAATTATTGAAAATAGTTTTTTTTTTGAGTGGTTGTGGATAATTATATGGATCAGCTTAAAACTACTACTTCAAGTAATATCTATCAGGATTTTCCATCGAAATTCTATCAGTGTCTTATATATATATATATATATATATATATATATATATATATATATGTAAATAATCATATAACTTTGCTTTTCTGTGTATTGCTATTCAGAAAATTCCTTCGGTCTATTTATTTGAAACGAAAATACAACTTTGTTATTTATGGGTCTTGGAATTGCATTCATCTGCAAAAGATCTCGATAATTTCCATATTCCTTTAAACATTCATTTTAATTCATTCCCTATTAGTTACAGTTTTCTTCCGGGATGATGACTTTTAGTTAACTCCTACGTGTAATTATATTCATGAAGATATCCTACGTGAATAATACCTGCGTAATATTTGCGTAAAAATTACAGTAAACTCAAACATTTTCTATATATATTCATGTATGCCTATATATATTAGCTTAAATACATTTGCCTATAAAACGTATGCGTCTATATATTTTATTTAAATACATTTTCCTATAAAACTTTCTGTCAGGTTTTGATAATAAACATTAACATTAGTGCATAGGGTATTCGAACACTCTCGTAACTTTTTATGAAAAATCGGTGTAAAATTGTGAAAATGAAGAAAACTGGAATGCGCCAGGTGAAGGTCGAACGACGCCATTACGAATATGCAAGCGTTATATATTAGCTATTGTTACATGTATTAAATTTTTAGCCTTGCAACAAACAGGTTTTATTAGGTCAGGTATTAACGCCAAGAAAAACCTACATCGTAAGTTATACGTTTTCGTTTCTATTCTCGGTGGTGACGTACGGGCCATTTTATTTTACCATTTTTAATTTTCGATATATTATAATAGAAATATAATAGAATACTGAATTGAACCATCATATTAAAGTGTATGGCATGTTTGAAATTGTCAATGCCCGATTTAATGGTAGCATTCTCATTTTTTAAACTTTGCAACTTTTAAAGTTATAGATTTAGGAATCTTTTCATTTGGTACGAGTATATATATATATATATATATATATATATATATATATATATATATATATGCATATATATGTGGGTGGGTGTGTATGTGTGTGTGTTCAATATACATAATTGAATAAATACATACAATTTACTTGTATCTGTGCATGTCCGTTTCTGTGTGCGTATGGTCCTAAGGAATATAGTCAATAACCGGCTTTGAAATTCAATTTATTCCATTCGGGCCGCGAAAACGGAGGCATTACGTTTTGAAGATCACTTTGTGTGTGTGTATGTGTCTGTTTTTTTTCTTTGTCGGTGTGTGTATATATGAATAAAAAATAATTATACATATATATATACATATATATATATATATATATATATATAGGTGTGTGTGTGTGTGTGTGTGTGTATGCAGATAGATAGATGCCTTGATGGATAAATAGATGCATATATGTTTATATTAATAGTTATGTATACCTATCAGGAAGAATCAATTTCATTGTTAATGTTCGCCGAATGAAAATTACGCATGGTAATTGCCATTTTTGTTAACCTGGCAGTTCATATACGTACATTATTGTTATCCTATGCCATACTTCTTTTTATATTCAGAAGTAATAAAAATATCCAATGGGTTTCCTGGCGAAGCTAACAGTGATATAGTGATTAGCTTTAAACAGGAATATATATATACATATGTGTGTGTGTGTGTGTGTGTGTGTGTGTGTGTGTGTGTGTGTGTGTGTGTGTGGATATCAGTAAGAATATAGGTTTCATGCGTATTCTTCATTTTTCAACCTGTATAATACGGTTGTACAATTTACTCTATTAAGGACATTTTGCTAACAATTGACATCGGGAATATCTAAGGCATTTTCTTGTCTCACTTGTATTGACGCTTTCCTGATTTTGTACAAGTAAATAACTAATAATGACCACCTTGCAATATTCCCTCGACGAACATCTGTAAACTGGATGCGTATGAGAATGAAAAGCTTACTAGCGATTATTTTAGACGTTTCAGAATCACGTGCCCAAAGGATCACCGAATTGAAGGCTGCATATTAAGATGTCTCTAGTGAGCCATGGTTTTGTTCTGTAGTAGAAAGGTTAGGTCAAGTTTCTGTTGGTGTATTTGAAAATTGTTCGCTCGGTAAGGACCATTTCCCATGGGAACATTTCGCATAAGTATACATTACATGTCAGACAGCAAATGTCCAAACAGTATTTTGTATTGATATGCATTTACGGCTTAGTATATATCAATATTTTTCCCCAATAAAATGTTATTTGTTATGTTTCTTGTATAAATAATTCTTTTACAGAATTGTCATGACTTAAGATTACTACTCTATAATCCTATTGACTAATGTACACCCAATAACCCTTATCCTCGAGTGGCCTCCGGGTATTGATATGTGGGTCCTGGATATGATGTTAAACTATATCCAATGATGAGGCCTCAGCTTGCGGGCTTTGGGGAGTGTGAAGCCACTCTTTAATTACCATTGCCCCCAGGTCCACTCTGACTCGGAGTGGCAGTACCTGTTAGGGTCCCCACTATGGGTTAAATAGAAACCGACTTGAAAACAACAAATATATTATATTCAAAAAATTTTCTTCAAAATCCTTGTATTCGGAATTAAATAACTCGAAAAGGGTTGATATGCCGTAAAACAAAAACAACCAAACCAAAACCAATTAATAAGTGGTAACGTCTATGCTAAAAATAAAAATAAATAAATATGAATAGATCTATATAAAATGCTTACTAGAATCCCCTGGTCTTATCGCAACCGAAATCAGTGAAATCGAATTACTTATCTAGTCGATTCATGGCCTACTCTAGTTAGGGACCCTTCTTCCCGCAGTGTACGAGGGAGAAGTTTTTATGGCTTCTCACAGTGATTTACTTTATAATACGTTGTACTCCATATTGCATTTTATAGAATTGTTTGTTGATTCAATGCAAGCTTATGTAACTAATGGCCTTTTTTAAATTAAAAATGAAAAAGTCAAGTATCATGTTAGATTGTTCTCTTAACGAGACATTCATTTTGACCGCGCCCCCGTCATATATATATAACTGCTTATTTTATGGAATTATTTTTTACATACTTACTTACAAGAAGAAATCCTAATGTTTATTATAATTTAATTTATACAGATTTTTTTAGAGTCGGTTATTCTATAGATTATTGGATTGTATCCGATATATCACAGTTATTTCTAAAATAAAAAAAAAACATACGCTTTAGATATCATCATATAAGGATGTTTAAACTACATATGGTTATATTTCCGCATGCGCAGAAGTAAGCTATTCAGTATAATTATTCAGCAAAAGATAATTCTTATTTTAGTAGGAATTTTTACGGGTACATACCAAATTTGTTCCACGGATACATATTCTCTATATATACAGTTTCCAGTTTGAGATAAGAACACACAAACACACGCCTATATATATATATATAAATATATATATATATATATATATATATATATATATATATATATATATATGGAGAGAGAGAGAGGGGGGAGAGATATGTCCGACGTTTCTTATTAAATATTACCTAATCATGCATAATGTATACATAAGCCTACATAGAACTAAGCGTAAGCTATTATAAATCTTACACTTTCTTGCTTGGTTTGTCGACCGTTTAAATGCGATATTCGTTTCCAGCATATCCATAATCCTTAAAAAATAGTCATTTTCAGAGAAGATTTTTAAGCTAAAATATAATGAAAAAATTACGGTAGTTACACTTAAACAGTTTTATATGAACGTTTAGCACAAAATTATAGCATTGATGATAAAAATATGTTAATGATCGGTTTTTTTAATCAATCATATTTTTTTGATAAAATATATAAATATAACTGTTATAAAAATTTATGTAATAAACGAGATATTGTATAAAAATGTTTATGAACGGTTCTTATTTGGTGCATTTATGAACTGTTTATGAACACTTTTATTAAAAAAACATTATGAACATATTATTGAAAAGTAAAAGTTAATACATTTATTAAATCAACAGTTCATACATATTTTATAACGGTTCTTTTTTTAAAAAAATATCTAAAGAAATATTACCTTCCCCTTACGTTTTAAAATATGTAAAGAAAAATTACCTACACCTGGCGTTTCTTTAAGCAAAAAAAAAACAGCGAATAAATATATATTTGTCATTCATGTTTCATTTATTTATGTGTCTGTTTATTGATCTAATCATTAACATCTTTGTTTATTTATATTCATAAACAGGTAAGAAGCGTTCATATAAATAGCAGGAGAGCCAGTAATGGCATTCCCGAACATTCAGTAAGATTCTTGTGTTACACAGTTATCTCCCCCTTCGGTAAACTAATCCATTTATAGCCTGACATATATATATATATATATATATATATATATATATATATATTTATTTAGTAATGTGATTGATAATTTAAAAATCAAATTATAATTAAATTAAAAATCAGTTTCTTCAGAAGGAACAACAAAAAAACTCAATAATTTGTACGATCGCTTCGAAAAACAGTGTTTTAATTGTGGTAGACATCAAGTTACGGACAATGATTTTTACATAAAGTGTTTTTAACAAACAAAGTTTCCTCATCAGCAAATTTTGGGAAGGGTTTTTATTATATGTAAAAGACACCATCAATAAACCTAGCATAAAAATAAGGCGGATGTATCTGGTAAAAATTAAAATAAAGGTATGGGTTTAACTTGATAAAAAATAATATTGGTTAAAGATAGAAATACAATAGAGTAAAATTATACATCTAAATTTGGTGTCAGTACAATATTATAATAGTATTTTTGATAAAACTCATAGACACATACATATATTTATATACATATATGCATACACACATACACATATATATATGCACATATACACACATACATAAATACATATATATATATATATATAAATACACACCTATATACATATACGTACATATACATATATACACATAAAAATATACATACAAACATTTACCTTTTAATTTTTCGCCTTTTGAAATCAGGAACTATGTTCGACGTACTCATATAGATGCTTGTTATAGCTTTTCAGCTTATAAAATGATAAATGTTCAAAAGGAACGCTTGTGGAATAATTTATATCCGTTAACATACTTTTGATTAAAGAACGCCAAGATTTAAAATTCGAAAGAAAGGAGAGGATAATGTTATTTGTATAATTAAATAATTCAAGGGGGATAATTAGTCATATTTCTTTAATTAAAGAATGCAAGGGAGATAATTAGTCCAACTTAATTTATTACAGAATAATAATAAAAATATTATAATCTATTTTTACTAATAAGTAATTTTTAATGATTTAAGGTGGTTTATATTTATTAAATTTAAACCAACGTTTATGATTGCATGTGAAGATTAGTTCCTCTCTTGAATTTTATAGGGTGGTTGTATTTTTTATATCTTTATATTTCAAAATTTTTAGGGTCTATTTTGTACATAGTGCACAGAATTTATCTCCTGGTTTATATGGTTTGCAAGATTCAATTACTTGCCATTTCAACTTGAAAGAAATAGTGTTATTCTTGAGTTGCCAAATATACTTGGATAGAGTAGTTTGGTTTGGCAGAGAGTTATTTTTAAAAGAATATTTGTGCCTTGAAATTCTGTATTTTATTAGGCCAGATGTGGAACCAAAATATATTGCCTATTGTTTATTGATATTATTTTCCGTTAGGTCTGGTGTTGGATTATTATATGGTGAGTTGGTTTGTAATTGATTGGTAGATTGGTTAAAGGTGGTGTCATTATTTAATCTGGTGGTTGAGTTATTGCTGTTAATATATTCATGTAGATTTGGGGTTTTTGATACTGTGCAGCTATAGATTACATTTTGTATTTTACATGAGCCTTGTAGGGGACATTTATTTTTTCTTCTACAGTTACAGTCTGCTATATTTTGTATAATTGTATTTTGTAGCTTATTATTTTTTTTACTATTAGAACTAATAATTTTTTGATGAATGTAAGGCATAGTAGAGTAAGAGACTTTAATTGTATTAAATTAGCTCTAGGATATTTACCTATCGAGCTTGTTATATATCTAAATTACAACGAGCACTTTTTCTTTCCCTGTATTTTAATTAAATTAGTAATTTTACTATTACATTAAAATACACCCTGCTCTTTATACTATTGTTCTAATCTCCTTTATATATATATATATATATATATATATATATATATGTGTGTGTGTGTGTGTGTGTGTGTATGTGTGTGTGATGATTGCAACGTCTTGTCAGACGAGTGCCACTCCCTCAGACACTTAAAGTCCATGAGCCCAAATGCCTGAGGGAGTATATATACAAAGATGATGCTACAGAGTCTTAGCTTTGTACGACAGCTAAGTACCTCTCTCGGTTCAAAATGTTAAGATCCAACAACAAGCAAGAGCCAGCAACAAATTAAACTGCAGACCAGCTTAATGCGGATACTGGTCTCCCGATATATGGTTTTTAAATCATTAATTCTGCTATAAAAGTTAAAATAATGTATTTGAATCAAACATATTTTTATATATGCTTTAAAAAAGGTACATAATATACAAGCTTAAATATCCATACCTTCGAATACATATCACTTTACTCCTACCAACTTTCTTTGTAAACAGGAAGGCCAGACATCTAATAAAAGACGCCATACTAATAGTAATGTGGTATTGTTTTGACTAATGTGTATTTATTCCTATCCGTGCAGATACGTATACCATAATACTTAGTCCGCTGTACCTTATCTGATAAAAACAATGAAACATTCCTCAATTAATAAAGTATCATTCTTACAAAGAAACGACTGAAGATAATAACCATATCTATCTACATTTTATACGTTTTAATATAATTTTAAACGAATGTTTGTGACGTAACAATATATATATATATATATATATATATATATATATATATATATCAGAATTTATTTTTGGTGAAACAGTATATGAATGCTCAATTACGAAATATGATCATTTTGTAGCTTACTTTATAAGTCATCTATTTTTGGCTTAATTCTATTGGTATATGAACGATTACTGAAATATATTGACCCAGTATAATTTTGAATACTACAAATTTGTTTATATATATATATATATATATATATATATATATATATATATTACTGATCCTTTTACGTAATTGTAAAAAAAAAAATTATTTCCGTCAAGAATTTGACGTTTATACATTAATGCTATATAGTTACTATTTC
>NC_136512.1:76878233-76898233 GCF_053919585.1 Euprymna scolopes | reverse complement strand
GGGAGCATTATAGTCATCACCATACTGTACTGTTTCGTTGTTTCACAGCTCAGCAGTGGGGTTAGAGAATACATATATATGCATAATATATGTATAATATATATATATATATATATATATATATATATATATATATATATATATATATATATATATATATATAATCGTACATGATTGTATATTTGCGTATGTGGGTAGGAGTATGAGGATGGAGGTGGAATAAGACGAATGTTTTCATGTTTTTCTGGGTATGTATAAATAACAATTTAGTTTCCAACCGACGTTGTAAACCATCACACGGATGACTTTACTATGGCCAAAATGATCCCTTTCCATCTGCTGAAACGTGACAGTTTGGCTTCCTTCCAATTTATAGCAACTGACTTTGCATTGACTTTGCATCTAAAGCGAACATTTATGCTTGATAAGCTAACAGTTTAGATACGGACATGCAATGTCATTCCTTATGCGCACATTTGTTTCTTCCCCATCAATTGTACGTGTCTTTCTGAAATCAATACTGCATATCATAAGTCACACGTCGCCTACCTTTTACATTGGGGGTTGACATATATACTTTGTTCAAGGAATGCGCTGTTTACTATAATACAATTATTTCGCTAAGTATATGTTGTGAAGTTGTTTCTGACTGCTGAGATACATATATGAGGACTATTTGTATGGACCCGGTGTTCTTGGTCTTCGGGCCGTGATCAAAATGTAGTATCTTTTCCGGCAGATGGTGCAAGCAAAGACCATATGTGGGGACAGCCCCACATATAAGACCTTGGTCAATGTACGGGCAACCCTTCATACAAATTGTCAGTATCCAGCTCCCCTACTCCCCGGGGAGCTGATCCCAATTCCCCCTTCACTTCTCACATTAAAAATCAGCCTTGTGCCTTATTTGCTCGGTGGGGGAGCAAATAACTACCCTGTTTTGCAGATGCTGCACTTAAGATAATTTGTACCAGTCAATGGGACAATTATTATTTTTGGTAACCCGAGTTCTCGCTTTTTGCGTACTTTTAGGGTACTTTTTTTGTCCCACATTAAAAACGGCAGTGTGCCTGATTTGGTTTTATGGGGAAGCAAATACATCTTCAGAGATTGGTTTAAGAATTTTACAACTGGGAATTATGAAATGATGATGAATAATAACTGAGTCGATGTATTTTAGCATTATTAAATGATCCTGTATAATTCTCTTCTGTATAATTATCTCGTGGTAAAAATAAAGGGAATATAAATCTGCCGTAAGAAGTATTTTGGCAAGGGAGATAACTGTTTTATACACAGTTATTTCCCTTCAGGTATGTATTTATTTTGGCTTAATTTCGTATTTCGTCCCAGTTGTTAGTTTTTCCTTGTGAAAATTAAAACTAATACATAAATGTATTAATTCGAATATTGTGAATAATTTCTTTAATTTCGATCAGAAGACATATCATTTGGAAACTAGAAAAAATGACTCGGCAATGACTACTAAATACTAAATAATATGCTATTACACCTGATTCTAAAAAACCCATCTTACTTTGAAATGGTTTCTTGTGTATGGGAAACTTGCTAATGGACTGAGCCCTACTGATAAAAAATTGGTTGTCTTGAAATTCAATGTAAAAATCTACGAATAAAACTGCTCTATAAGTGGATACTCTACACTCTTATATATACGTGTATTTGTGTGTGTAAGGGAGATTTCATTCCTTAAAGGTTCCGAAACAGCTGAGCGTATCATTTGTAAATTCCACACAAAGGAAATGTATATGTCTGGCAAATACATATTGGAACGACTCTCGTATGGAATTTATTAATAATCTAAAATAATTTAGTATTAAAACGAACAGTTGTTGTCGTATATGTTATAAAGATTTGGGGATATTTAATTATATAATTAACTGATACTATTAATCGAATTCTATATAACACGAAGATACTTCCAATTTAAAGAATGATTTTTTGTCTTCTAAGTACATGCCTTTTTCCCTGAAACTAAATTAATTTCAATTTAGTCTACATTTTAATTTATAGCGACTACAATCTCCTATATTAAATAAATGTAAATAAATAATTTTAGGGATGAGTCTTCCAAATAGTAAGATAGAAACGTAAACTAATTACGTATCTTCGTATGAATAGAAATGGTATCATAATTTCTGAAACAGATGAACGAACGTAATGTACATATGCAGTTGTAGCAAATGTATTTCTGATTAAGTTAATGTAGTAAGCTGAAGTTGGTCTCCATCTTTATTTCTATTTGAGCGAATCTTTGTTTAATGACGGGCGAAAAACATTTGGAAGACAACAGATTCTCAAACGGAAGATAAGAATCCAACCATGGCTCATAGTCAAATTACTTTTAGACACATGAGATAGTCTTTGATCTCAAGCGTTCCCTACAAATTTACAAGGTGACATAATGTTGTTTTATGATGTAGAAACACGTTTTTCTTGTGATTTTTACTCTTGAGTCATTCTCTGGCAATGGGTATTACTACTTTACATAAAACATTAGTTAATGCTATCGATCATGTAAGGATTTGATGTAAGATTCTGCTTTATATCACAGTTAAACTTCTGCCTCTGAATACATTCAGGGGATCAGAAAACGGACATAGAATTACAAACTCGAGTTAGCGATAGTTCGTTAAAAGAAAAATATTTCCGGCATTGAACGGGTGTATTTTTTTTTAATTTATTTACTTATTTTTTATTTATTTATTTATTTATTTTCTTCTTATTATTATTATTGTTGTTGTTATTATTATTATTATTATTATTATTATTATTATTATTATTATTATCATCATCATCATCATCATTATCATTATTATTATTATTATTATCATTATTATTATTATTATTATTATTATTATTATTATTATTATTGGCGGCTCACAAGGACCTTCAGAGATCTTTCCCAGAAAACAGCCTGTAATGTTCCCTGGAAATTGAGTGACAACAATGTCGCCTGGATCCCAGTACTCTCCACCTCTTTCAATAACATTTGCAAATAAATTTCCATTATTGCAACAGCTGGTTGCCATTGATTTCTCGTTGGAACCAGCTATTGGTCTTTGCTGGGATTTGAGTGATAACAAGCCTACCTACGGTCCCATTTCTTATTTAACTGAGGTCTGGTCAGTTAATCGGTCTTTCCTTCCGCCTTGACTCTACTTGGTTATTTGGTCTCACTCTTTATTTTTATTTGAGATGTCGCAATAGGGGTAGGGTTGGGTTAGAGAACTTACGGTTTCAGTCTTCGTGTTTCCATGTAGTGTATCATGTTTTGCCTATGCAGCAGTTTGTCTGGCCTGCACTTGTTGCTCCTGTGTGTTAGTTTCCATATTTAAGGTTTTAAAAAAATTATTTAAGCTGTTTTTATGATTCATTATTATTTTTTTGATTTATTATTATTATTATTATTATTATTATTATTATTATTATATGGCCTTTTTTCATTGCATGTAGCCTCTCTCCCACAGAACAGATGTTGCGATCCTTTCTTTGTTTTATCGTTATTTCCATGGCAAGTGCTCGTCTGAGCTCCAATCTCTGGTCCTCCATCGCCAATCTTTCACGAGAAACACCCGTCTGGCTGAAACTACTGTAAATAGTTTTCCCCACTCTTCATCTGTGCCTAAATCCAAACAGAGCTTCCATGAGCAGAGCTTCTTTCTCAGGGGTGCACGATTGTGGAACTCTGTTCCGTTTGCCTGTTTCCCACCTGACTACAACTTGGATGTCTAACATAAACAAATACCGGACAAACCGCTCTCTTAAGTTAGACACTTTATCAAATCTCCCATACTAATGATTACTACAATACTATCTCATTGATTACTGTACACGCAATAACCTTTATCCCTGAGTGGCCTCCGGGCCTTGATAAGTGGTGACATCTCGACTACTGGTAGATACACACGCCCAGACGTGGCAAGAATACTTCATACACGGAGAAACGGTGGATGTCTAAATATCTAGTATACCCTAATGGGGGGGGACTAATTATCTAGCACGGCAGATTGAGCCCATATTTTTGCATCAGCATATTACGGCCATGAAAGTTATTTGTAAATATCCTTGACAGAATGCAGAATGTTTATATTCTTCGTTTATAAAGATACCTGCTCTATATAACTGTGTGTTTCTAATATGGTTTCAGCCGATGTAAATCTCTATATTCTACATGTTGTTTTGATTATCTGGAGGAACTTGGGTTCAATTATACATGGCTAAATGCCTCGTTTTCTCCACGATCACGGAGTATAAATTTTTAGTAAGTATTATTATATTGAAAGTAGTTACATGCACCTGCCAGGCAACAGCTGAGATACTTACTAAACACTATTTCTTAGCGACAGTATTATTCAGATCTAAGGTTAAGAACAGAAACAATCATTGTTGACAAATACAGACATGATAAAACTTAAATTTATCGTTCTGGTCGGAATTCCGTACGGATAAACAAGTTTGACAACTGATAAACGCTTTTCATTACATTAGCCAATACGAAGGACGATCTACGGAAAACAAGTATAGGATGTATGGTCCTTCGTGAGTGTACAGTAAAAGAGGAATAAAAATGACTAAGTTCAGCATTGCGGCCCCTCCTACTTTTCCCCAAATCTCCCCAGGGGGACGTCAAATACTGGTGAAAATGAAAAAAATGAAGACTTAGGCTTTAACATATGCAAATTTGAGTTTTGTACCATGCAAAAAAAAAAATGACTAAATCAATCATTTCCTCTGCCACCAGTAAATCTCAGAAGTCACCAAGGCCTTAACATATTTAAATTTGAGTCCAGCACCATACAAAACTGCTGAATAGACATCCACAGAAAATGTTGGACAAATATGGCAAAATAGTTCCAACAATGGAATGTTTCATTAGTTTTAAAAGAGCCCTGAGGCACCCCCAATGGTTATCGCGAAGTATAGACAAACAACAGTATACAGAAATCAGTTAGTTACAAATATTAAGAGAGTTTTATAAAAATTCATGGCATCAATTTTCTTTATAATACAAAAGTGTCAATTGTAGCCATTTTAATCCTAAATACACCTCTAGGGGGCGACTGGATTTGTTTCTCAGAAAATCCGTTCAGTTACTTTTTTACTCATATCATGTTAATGTTTCTGAAAAGTTTCAAAAAATTCCAAGGCGTAGTTATTGAAAAATTGCAAACGGACGAACAGACGATCAGCCGAACAGCCGAACAAGGGTAAATTATCAATTACGCACCTCTTTGTGTCTGGGACCAAAAACCTAATAATAAACTTACTATTTATAATTTCATAATTCTGAGAGGGACCAAAGAAAACGCTATAATTAACTGGAAAAATAACTATACAATATCTATCATTATATGATGAAAACGTTTTAAACTTCCCTTTTGATTGTATAGATGATCTGAGATTTTAATTGAGATATATATATATATATATATATATATATATATATATATATGTGTGTGTATATTATTATTATTATTATTATTATTATTACTATATATTATATTATATCTTCATTATTTAATCCCTCCCTTACTATCTCTTACTATTTTGATTGTATAGATAATCCGAGATTTTAATTGATATATATATATATATATATATATATATATATGAGATTTTAATTGATATATATATATGAGATTTTAATTGATATATATGTGTGTGTGTATATTATTATTATTATTATTATTATTATTATTATTATTATTATTATTATTATTATATTATATAATATTATATTATATCTTCATTATTTAATCTCTCTTACTATCTGTTCTTGCCCCTCTATATCCTCCTTTATCAAATTTGCCTTATGTTCGTTTTTTCATATAACGCCATATTACAATTGTTTTAGAAACAACTTTATCTTTTCTACTACAAGTTTTATTAATTTTTATTTTTTATATATTTTATATTATTTTTTATTTTATTTTTATTTTTTCTACAACTTTCATTTTATTTTATTCTATGTTTTTATTTCTATTTTTATCTTCATTCCTTATATTTTAGACGTTATTTGAATTCTGTATTTCCCTTTAATTAGACCGCTAGTAACGCCTATAATGTTTAATGCCTACTTCCTTAGCATATATCATGTCTCTACGTAACGATTTTGTTAAAATCACAGTTAAGCATATTTAAAGTGTCATCATTATCTCTATGACACCCCGAATATCCCTCGCCTCCTTTAATGTAAACTACCTTAAAAGAAAATATATTTAACTGGCTACTGTTAGATGTCGAATTCCTATTTTTATTTTTCAAGAGAAACATCAGGCTTCATATTCCTGTTATAAAGAGCTTGAAAAAACTGTACGCCCTTTCATGTATTTACTTCTTTGAATTCATGAGTAAATCTATATGCAACAGTATATATATATATATGTATATATATATATGTGTGTGTGTGTGTGTGTCTGTGTGTGTATTGTCAATACATTTATTTAAGCTCAACTTAGATTGTTGCGCTTTTCATAAATCTTTATATACGTCTTTGGTCAACATATATCTATATATCTTCAAAAGTGAAACTGTCTCTGTGTGCGTCTGTCTGTGTACATTTCCCTACCAAACTACTCTCTCAATTTATGTCTACAGACTGAAGATTTTACATAAAGGATATTGAAATTTGGGGAAAATATTTATTAGTTTTCGGTACAAAATTTGGCTTTCGAGGAATCAACGTTCAACGATCTGACCTTTAAAAACTCTACCAAAATCCTCCGCCAATTTTGGGTCTAACCACGTGAAACGTTAGATGTAGGTTACTTGGGAATTGATCAAAATTTTGCATTCAGTTTGAGCCTAAAACAATAAATGTCAAGGGGTCAAAATTGTAAAATCTTTGAGGTCTGCCGCTATAACAAATTACTCAGCCAAGTCAAGTTTGGGTCTAAACATTTGAAATTTTAAATATAGCGTATTCAGAGATAGGACAAGCTTTTTAATCGTTTTTGGCTCAAAATGAGTCTGCCAAGCGGAAAGATTGGTATACACATGTGAAATTGTGCATAAAGGGGATTCAGATATGTAGCAAGCGCTTTAATCAGTGTTTGGGCGAAAACTTGGCTGCAAAAAAGGTCAGAATTAAAAGGGTTGCTATTTGGCGACTCTACTGAACTCCTCCGCCAAGTTTGCTTGTAAACACTTGAAATGTTAGATGTAAGTTACTAGGACATGAGGCAAACATTTTAACATTTTAATATATATATATATATATATATATATATATATATATGCACATAAAGGTATGAACATTACATAAGGTCCGAACAAAACCATATTCAACTAATAATAATATTTAATAATTTGTTTATAAAATAAAGCAAAATCCAAGACACTTTCATTAATATGTCGAATAAAACCTCTGTATTGTTACAATATGAACCAAGATGGATGCTGCAACAAACACACGATGTTGAGTCTTCTATGATGTTTGCTTACGACATCATATTGTCATGCAGTCTTACGGCTGATAAAACATACTTTTTTATATCAAATTGACCAGTTGGCATAATATTTAATTATTATTATCAATAATAATAATTTTAATAATAATAATAATCGACGTCTCCGTTCAGTCTGGAATAAAAAAAAAACATACCTCCTATAGGGCCAGCTTCGCGTGTAGTTGTGAGGCAAATGTTTCGCAATCCACTACCACACTTCTCCTGAATCGGCATTGCTTGAGTCCAGTGACAAGGAGAACTCCAAGACGACTGGTAACAATACGTAGATAAGCAGAGAGCACATACAGCACCTGGAATTCCCAAATTGTCAACTGTCTAATGCTGACCGGGTTCAACATTTTTTAACTTCCGTGATTCAACGGGCAGCGGTGCGTCAACATTATTATACCGTCCAACAACAAGCAACGAATAAGAATAATCCAAACAGCTGACACATTAAGGACACCCCTTGAATGTGGAGAGTAATACACATGAGCAACATGTGCGGGTCAGTCGACTGCTGCATAGCAAAACACGAAGCGTTACATGGCACTAAGCCCAATGAAACTGCATATATATATATATATATATATATATATATATATATATATATATATATATATATATATATACGTTCTCTATTCCTCTCCGAGTACACACTCAACCCTCCAAAAAAAAAGAATCATGGTAAATAGCCGAGAAGGCTCAAGGAGGATGGTAAGACCGAGGAGAGTGCGTTGACCAGACCTCCGCCGAAAAAATTACAAAAGAACAGGTACCGTGGAGAGGCTTATTGCCACTCAAATTCAAGTGAAAACCAATAGCCGCTACTAGTAAGAAATCAATGGTAAGCGGTTGTTGCGATAATCCGAACTCATTTGCAAATTGCATCGAAGGAGTTTGAGAGCACTAAGAATCTTAAGAAACTTGTTGTCACTCAGCTACCAGTGAAAAACCACAGATTGTTCTCTAGGAGATATCCTTTATGATATGTGTTAAAGGCCCTTGTGAGCCAATGGTGGTAGTAGTAGTAGTAGTAGTAGTAGTAGTAGTAGTAGTAGTAATAATATTAATAATAATACTAATAATAATAATATTGACGATAGTATTAAGATTAATAATTTAATTGCTGTTACCATGATTAATGCTGCTGAGCATCATTCGCCACTCGTTTCACTGATATCGATCCATCATAAACTCTCACGAGAAAGATATACGGTACTTACAGGTGCGGCCACGTAAGGGTTGCCAGCGTCCATAAATGAACCTGTTTTTGGATTCGAACATTGACGCATCCAGTTTTCCAGTCCGTGTCGTTATTCACTGAGCAACAGTCACTCTTCTCTTGTTGCTGTCTCTTTGTTTGTTAAGAATAATTTATGATTAAGTTATTTTTGATGTTGCCATTTATTTTCTCAATATCTTTCTTCCATTGGCTTTTTTAAAAGTGATCCAGGTATTTACGGGAAGGGCCACGTGAAGGCTGCTAACGTGGAACGAACTATTTTCGAGCTTGGCGCACCTGGGTTGTCAGCCCATGTTATTAACCACTGAGCCACCGGGAACTCGCCAATGTTGCTATTGAACAATTGGCAAAGTGCTCCACAGCAAGTGCTGTTGCTAATCTCGTGGTACAAAGACGAGATTTCGATTTTTCTTCCCTTTTGTCCGCGGTGTTTTATTCTTTTCAATTCGGTCTAAATCTGATTAAATTGCCTGCTGTCTATTTAGAATAAATTTGCATATCATTAATTCGTTTAGAAGCAATTCTATAGCGAATAGATTAAACAAAAAGAGTTTAAAAAAAAACTAGATAGAAGTACGGAATAAATTAAGTATGGGGGATTTTTAAAGAGACTATAAAAATGCGTTAAAAAAGAAAAGGAATATTGAGAAAAACAATTTAAGAAATATTGAAAAGAGAATAAAATATTGTTGTGGGGAAGAAATAAATTAATTAATATTCCATAAAATTCTATTAAAAACATGATGTTTCGAGTTGAGTCATCTGTGAAAAGAGCGAGGGCATCCAAATCACTATCGTAACGATTCTTCGAAATCAAAAATCGTAAAAATCGAAAATCTGGGTCTCAGAATCGATACCGGATGAAACCAAACTGCCTTTTTTTCGGTACAAAAGTTATTATTTAAAGATATTCATTTTGTTTATAACTGAAATTTAATTTGTCTGTACGATTGCTTAAACAGTAAATATTTATGGATTTTAAAATATTTGTCGAAATATAATGCATATACGAATAAAGGAATTCGAACAGGAGAATGGCACCGAAAAATTGCCAAATTAAACTGCTTCAACATACGAATGAAAACCTTACAATAAATTTGTCAACATCTTGCATAAGAATATAGAATTGAAAAACATTATCAAATGAAAAAAAAAAAACATAGATAAAAACATTATTTTACATTCCAACAAAATATTGCAAGTTTTACTCGATTTTAGAATAGATATCAGAACTGCTTCTTATATCGTTACCAAGAATATAAAATTGCATCAGGATTTGCATCGGAATCGGTAAAAATATCGGAATCATTCTATCACTAATAAACTACAGGATAGAACGATAAAGTTGTCAGCCTAAAAAAAACAAAAAAAAAAAAAAAAACTCCAGTTTTATTTTTAAAAAAATTGTTTAAACAAATTAATTAAGGTAACTTCATTATGTAGTAGAGCTGACATCTATTCAATGTAATCGCCTTCAACCTCAATCTCTGCCTCTATACAGGTCAATAACTGGGAGCATGCCTTTTGCACAAGCACCATCGGGAGCTCGGTTTATACTCGACGAATGGAGGCGAGAAGACTGGCTTTGGTCTTGTAGGAAGATCACGTTGGTGATTTTCCCGACGTATGGCAAAACGACGTAGTCCAGAGGCGTCAGGTCGAAGGAGGAGGTAGACCAGTGAGAGAAGATTGCAAAATTGTAGTACTCCAGGTTCTATATATATAAGCATTATATTTGGTCAAAAACAGGGGAAAATACGCTCGATACCTTGGTAGAGCAAAATATGTGGGGGTTTTTATTATTATTTTAACCTCGCGATTATTTGCTTCAATTATTACAAGATGGTTTCTGTAGACGTAATAAAAAAATCAAACCTATATCTTCAGACAATTTAAGATAAAAAAATGGCAATAAAAAGATTTTTGATTACATACGGATACTAGAAACCAAGAGTTGGAGTAATGGATAGAGAGGGGAGAGAGGGTGGAGAGAAAGAGAAAGAAAGGAGGAAAACGGTGAGGGGAGAGGAAAATTATATTTAAAGAAATTAAAATTAGAAATTAGAAGTTTTAAAAAAGCAGGAAAGAAAGTAGATTCATGATGCCAAGTAGTTGTTTGCAAAAAAATGATAAAATAAAAAAAAGAGAAAAATATGACCAAATAAGAAAAGCAGATAGAAAGGATAAAGCAACAGAAGTGTATAGTTTCTGCGTGTCATAAAAAAACGCATAAAAGTGAAATCAAGTGACGGCTAGCGAAAGCGAAAAGTCATAATCGGTCAAAGTATCTACAAAACTCGGCGGCGATGGCAATGGAGGGAGCAGATATTTGTTTTTATTTTACCCTTTAAGAAACCACCATCTTAACATTCTCAATATATAGGTGTTTTGTATCGAACTGGGGAACCGTTTGTTAAGAGTCTCGAACCCAACTCTTTATTATTATTACGGGGGTACCGTGTTCTGGCTCTAGCAAGGCTCTGGGACATAGTTGCTGAACCAAGATGAGGAAGTCAGTCCGACAATCTCAATCATGGTGCTATTGTGCTCCTAACATTAGCATTTATTTTGAAAGCACTCCTGTCATATCAAAGAACTTACTGTTGATGTTTTGTCGGTATTTTTGGCTTGTGTGCTAATAAAATTTCTTAAATGAACTTATGATGTTAGGCTGCGTAAGGTGTCAACTTTTTACAAAATCGCAATTCCCTTTCTTTTTTTTTTTCATCGGTTTAATTCGAATACCGATTATTGATACGTATTGCAAACATTCCGATACAAAAACATTCTAAGAACACTGCTAGACACATAAAGTAATTTGTGAGAAATTTAATAAAAATCAGGCCAGTCGCTATCGAGTCCATAAGGAATGAACTCAGGCAAGCAAAGAAACAAAAGCACACAGGCATACAGAGTAGTTTTTATAGTTGAATGGGGGGGGGTATTAATACGGGATATGGATGAATTAAAATATGATATTTGAGCCTATTATACGATCGGGCAACGCCAAGAGGTTAGTAAATTACAATATTTTGCACAGTTTTCTATTACAACACACAAATGCAGATTCTTAATTATAGTGTTGATCCTTTTTTGGACGGCTGTAAATGAATCCAGAATATTCACGAAAACTGTATGAAACCCATTCGCTTTTTTTTATGTTTATTGAAAAAGAACAAGTTCAAAATGTTAAATGTATTGCAACAAACAGTTGCAAAACCAACAGAAATACCGGACTGATTTTCAATACAGACGACACAAAGCTTCGAGGAAATTAACGGTCGACCTTATTTTTGCGCGTGTTTATTTAAATTTAAATCCTGCTTTGGACAGGGACATAAAGCGCAGAAAGGAAAAGAAGAAAATATTAAAAAAAAAAAAAAATGACAATTATGTTTATAATTATTTTTGGATTTTTGCTTTTACAACATGTCCACCGTTATTTATTGTTTTTATTTGGGGCCTGGATTTTAGAAATAGAGAATGCGGAAAACGATAAAGAAAACTACAAAAACATGTGTAAAAACACGAAAAAATATCTGTTTTATGAGAAAAAAAAGAAGTCCGCTGTGAAGGATAATGAAGCAGAAATCCGAAAGCAAACGCATATCAATTATTTATTTACTCTTACATTTTTCTTTTACGTTTCTATGGTAACTGTTTTCTAACAGAAAAGATGTCCTGAATTACAACAAATAATACTGGCCCTATAAATAATAATAATAATAATAATAATAATAACAATAGCAATAATCATAGCAATAATAACAATAATAATAACAATAAAAATAACTACCAACAATAATAACACTAATATTAATAATAATAACAATAATAAAAACAACAATAATAATAATAACAATAATAACAACAACAATAATAATAACAATAACGCCAACAACAATAATAATAACAATAAGAACAGCAACAACAATAATGGTAATAACAATAATAATAATAATAATAATAATAATAATAATATTAATAATAATAATAATATTAATAATAATAATAATAATAATAATAATAATAATAATAATAATCGCTAGCAGTACGTGAAAATAAAATTCACAAAATCTTACGGAACATGGATATACTCATGGATAAACCCATCTAAAAGAAGAAGACCGAGTGTTATATTAGTTTACAAGAATGAAAATTCCTGCCACATTGTAGATGTTGCAGTTCCAACAGACCACGGAATGAAGACCAAGTAGACGAAAAAAACTGAATATTTGTTCTCAAATAGAAATCTTGGATACTGGTCTGTGTGGCTAGTCCTAGTCGGTAAAAAATAATAATAATTATAATGAGGAGTTATGAGAAGATATCTCAAAAAGAATTACAAAAGACGAGATGGCAATATTGAAAGAAAAGTAATGTGGAATTTATACACGATAACAAATGGTACGGCTATGTTTCAGACAAGGTGATATTTGGAAATAATGTGAAATTATTGTTTCATAGCAATATATAATGTGATGTTATTGGAGCAAAGAGAACAGCTATTTGTTGAAAAAAAAGGAACAGAACGGAATAATCATAGTGTCAGCTGATGTGTATGTGAGAGAAAAAGAGAAGCGAAAAATGTAAAAGTACAAAGACTTGGAAAAGAGGGATAAATCAATTGCTGAAGGTGATGAAGGTAAATGTTCTACCTATTGGGATATGGGCCCTTTGAAGTATATAGCTTTAATTCAAATCATATCAATTCAGGAATTAAGTTCTTAAATATTTATCTAATAATAATAATACATATCCTATAAATAAGTATTCTAGTTAACATAATATCTTGCTCAATGTACCTTTTACTCCAATGACAGTGGAGGTCCACTTTGGGTTTTTTTTTGTTATAGCCATATATAACCTCAGGAAATTATGATTGGATGGAAAACGTATATTAAATCTTTGGTAATGAAATCAGTATCACAATTAAGATAGTCTTTATAAACACATAATTTAAATAGGTTAGCCTAGATTCAATTGTTTTTTTTTAAATAAATCATAAATGCATATTAGGAATTTGCCAAACTTAGCACTCTGCAAAAACATTAAAATATCGAACGCAGTGAGTTACCTCCATTTCAAGGCTATCAATACATATTAGGGCTTTGGTAACTTATAATTACAACAAAACCTTTAAAATTTCAAACGTACCGAGTTAACTCCCTTTCAACTTCTTAGATATTCTGCAATCGTAAATCTTAAAAGGGAGAAACGAAAGAAAATAATAACATTAAAAATAACTTAAGATCCTTAATTTTAAATCAAGAAGGAGACTTGACTGAATATGGAGTAATATTGAACGTTTTTTATGGAATGTTTTTAACATGCGCCGCTTGCTCGAATGGGTTAGCCGATATTTGTGTAAATAAGCAAAGCAGATTCCAGATACGAAAGCAACTCATGATGGAAACAATATAGCTGATCTACATAAACGATCTCCCAAATCACATCCTTACATCATTCGTAGACACATGTGCTGACGACACTACCATTTCTGGTAGCACATCTACGACAGTAAACGACCAAGTTCACTCCGATTCTCTCTCCTCTGATCTTGAGCACGTAGAACAATGGGGAAAGGAGTGACTGGTTACTTTAAATGCATCTAAAACCAAGCTTCTCTCTTTACATCATCAACACACTGATCCACATCTGGCATCAATTGAAATGAATGGCTCTCGTTTTCTGGAGGCCTCAAGTTTTTACAAGCTTCTGGGCTTGACCATTACTCCTGATCTTAAATGGAACAGTACATCAAATCTGTTGCCAAGGCTGCTGGAAAAATGGTGGGATCTTTCTATCGATCCGGTAGATATCTAACTGCTGATGCAATTATCTATCTATATAAGAGCCAGGTACGTCCAAGGATGGAATACTGTTGCCACATCTGGGCAGGAGCTGCTAGAAAGGACGTCCTACATTGATAGAGTTCAAAATAGACTTCGTAGTCTCGTAGGAGATGTCATTTTCTCTTCCCTGCAACCTTTATCTCACAGAAGAGATGTTGAGTGTTTGTCTCTGATGTATCGTTATTTTCATGGAAAGTGTTCGACACAGCTTCAGTCTATGGTCCCCCCTCGCCAAGCTTTCACAAGAAACACTCGTCTAGCTGAAAACACTATCAATAAGTCCCCCACTCTTTATCTGTGCCTAAACCTAAACGTAGATTCCATGAACAAAGCTTCTTTCTAAGAACTGCACGCCTGTGGAATTGTCTTGCGTTTTCCTGCTTTCCGGCTGACTACAATATGGTTGTGTTCAAGTCTAACGTAAATAAGTTCTTGATAAGCCGTTACATATAAGTTATCAAATTTACCGAATTTTCATTACTAATGATTACTATATTGTCCAATTTCAACTGTACACGCTGTAACACTTATCCTCGATTGGTCTCTTGGCCTTGATAATGTGGTGATGCCTAGGTAATTAGCGATAACGTTGTATGATAAATCCATGGAAACTTTTTATGAAAAAGATATACGAAAATAAGTGAATTTATAAATCTTTTAAAAAAAAGTTTGGAAGGATGATATGCAGGTAAATTATTTTCCTATGTTTTTTCCACATAAGGAAAATGGACTCATTATTTTCATTGTTAAAGTGTTTTTATTCAATACGCCTGACGCAAGGCTTTTCTTGTGAAAATTTTCAAACGACGTAATGTCTGAATTTGTCCGAATACCCTTGAAACAATTGTAACTGACGACGAAATACACTATTTGTTGCTATCAATCTATTCCATTATGTGTTTATTTGTTTAATATATTGTATATATATAAAGCTGAATGTCTGTGTGTGTGTGTGTGTGTGTGTGTGTGTGTGTGTGTGTGTGTGTGTGTGCCTGGCCACGAATAGGCTCCTATATGGTTGACTATTATAGAACACTGATTATATATAATGATAGAAAATGTACCGGGACACAGGAATGGGTAGGTTTGATCTGGCAGAACGGTTGTTCATAAAAATTGTGGGGTCTGCGTTCGCGCCTGGGCCACAAAATATGGCAATAAAAAATTTAAAAATAAAAAAAAACGTTTCCAAGTGTTTTTGATAAAGTTGTACATAAGAATATTTTGAAAAGTATGTTTTACCTTAAATAGGGATGGTATAAAAAATTGCGGTGTCTGCGTTCGCGCCTGGCCTCCATAGAATGGAAATAGGAACAAACATTAATAAAGACTTTTCGTATCTATCTGCGTAAGTATACTTTGATAATTATGTCTCAGTTTGAAGAAATATGGTATAATAAAATTATGGGGTGGTCGTTCGCGCCTGCCCTCCATAGAATGGAAATATGTCACAAATTTTAACAAGGTTTTTTAAAACAGATCCACGGAATATTGTGATAAGTGTTTCGGTGTGAACAGGTATGGTATAATAAATTATGGGGTTTATATTGTTTATTTTTACTTTCATCCTAATTGCCTTGGTTTTGATACCCACAAATTCGAAGCTACCTCTTTACAACCCTTCTTTTTCATAACCACTCATACTTTAATAAATCAAAGTCCATTTTCTGTAGGCTGTTTTTGAACCCAGTCAACGGCAGGTACTTTTGCTAGTAGATATATATGTATATATATATATATATATATATATATATATATATATATATATATATATATATATATATATATATATAATGGATTAAGAAATTCCAACGAGCGAAAGATGTATATTTAAATAAGGGGGTGGTAACCAACAATGTGTATTTTTTAAAATTATTTTTTTTATTCCGTGTCTTGGCTTTTCGTTGAGAATTATGTTTAGATCATTGTAATAATGTTTTAAATCATTGAAATCGTTTCTAACGCGTTTCAAACGGTCTGTGAAGAGTCCCCTTCAGAAATTATTTAAAATGCTTAGAATACATTCAAAATGTGGTGGGGATGTAAAAATAGCATTTTCGCAGTTCATTTGAAATGTTTCCGAGAGGTGGAAACTTGTAAGTGTTTACAATTCATTGGAATGTTATATTTTTATTAATGTTTTATTGGGCTGTGGTCACTCCTGTCTTGTGTTTCTCTCTCTCACTCGCTGTTTCTGATATGTTTTTTTTTCCTTTTCCCTTGGGGTAGGATGTGTATGTGTGTTTTCTTTTATTGATTTGAAGAATACATGTACTGTTTTATGGTATTATGAAGTTATTTGCTTCCCTAGGAAGGAAACTGTGATTCAAGTCGTTACTAATGTGTATGTGTGAGGAGGGGGGAGAAGCAGCTCTTCTGAAATAAGGGTAGAGGTGTTTTCATTCAATTTTGATATTCATTTTTTGGATTCTTAGATTTTAGTATTGTGATTTTTCGTTTCAGTCTTAGACTGTTCGGGTATTCTTTTTATTATGTTTGTTTAGATAGAGGGGTGTATTTATAAATATGTATAGGGTTTTTTTAATGTTTCTATTTATTTGTCTCTCCATGTGGGTATGGCCAGACCCAGGATCGGTTCCTAGTGTGGGGAAGATCTCGTTCCCCAGGGCGGAGGAACCAATTAGCGGGTTATAGGTATGGGAGGGGGGATGATAGAAGGGATGATAGTTGTATCAGTCATGAGAGATTTCTCCTCCACTGACTGAAGGGGGAGCGAAGTGTTGGAACAGATATTATACTATGGTTTTAGGTGTTTCCTAGTGTTGTTGGTTTCGAGGTTAAGTAGTGTTGGTATTGTTCAGTGTGTTGTATTAGAGATAGGGGTGTTATGTCTGTGTGTGGTTATATGAGCGCACGTGTGTGTTTTAATGTGTTGGTTATGAGTTATATGTGGGTGTGTATATGTATATGGATGTGCATGCGAGTGTGCCTTGTATTTCATGATTTGTGTGTTGATATTAGGCTCTGTTTAGTTCAGGAGTGAATCTTGTTATGAAGTTTTTTTCCTGTGTAAGTAAATAAAGATAATTGTCTGTTTGGAAATTGGCATTATTTTGAACCTGTTTCCACTGCATGAGTGTACGTATTTTGAAACATAGAGATGTATGTTATCTGCAATTTTGATGTTGCTCTTATGTAATACCACTCTGTTGCTGAAATTTGTGGTGGCGCCTATGTATGATTCGTTGCATACTGTGCATCTTATGCATGTACTATATTTTTGGAGGTGCAATTTAGATCCTTTTTTATTAGTAATGTTTGTGTTGGGTTTTTGAATGTGTATGTGTCTCCTTCTATTATTATGTCTCATACTCCACGTCGCGGTTTGTTGCATTTTGTAACCCCTTTTGTAGTGTGTGGAACGAGTTTGAAGTAGTTAGGATGCGTTTTAAGTTTTTCGGTTGGCGTTTGCTTTTTATTATTGTTGTTGCTTTAACAATATGATGTTTAGTTTGTCGTTCTGATTGAGGATGATAAGTTTTTTTGTTATCTGTGTAAATAGTTCTGGGTTGTTTGTGGTGTGTGTGGAGACGTATGCTAAATTTTTTTCTTTGCTGTGTTCGTTTGGGATTCTTAGTTGGTCTATTAGAATTTTTTCAGCCAGTTCAATACCTTTCTGTATTAGTGGTAGTCGATATCCTCTTTTCCGCAGTGTTATTTGTAGTTCATTCAGTCTAGTCGAACGGAGGTGTCTGTCTGTTACTATGGTGCAGACTCTACGTGCTAGGGAGTAGGGTATTGATTTTAGACAGTTTTAAGGATGGTGGCTTTTGAAGTGGAGGTATTGTTGAGTGTCTGTGTACGTGGTGTCAGTTATTTTAACGTGAGCGTCGCCCCAGCTACGGGCATGAATATGAAGAGAAAAGTAATTACACACTTTAGAAGACATTTATTTTCAATAGAATTCAAAAATACCTTAGAAACATTTAAATTTCATAAAAATCATTCTTATTTACTTTGTTGACGCTTCATTCCAATATTTCGCAAAAAATAAGCTTAATCAGGGTTTTACGTCCAGTCCGTATTTTTTTTCTTTAACAAAGTAAATAAAAATGATTTTTTATGACTTATGAGCCATTTTTTTTCATGTATCTTTAATTGGTTGAAATAGTTTTAAGGGGTTCAAAAAGGTTCAAAATGAAAAACAATTTTGAAATTTTTATTTTACTTTGGAAATTACAACTGCATAATATTATGTACAAAATATAGAGCAATTAAAATATCAATAGCGTATGTTACGCCGCCATCCCTCTAATATATATATATATATATATATATATATATATATATATATATATATATATACACTGAGGCGACGCTGGACGCCCCCATCCCGCTAATATATATATACCGTCGTAAAATACGCTATTGATTTTTTTATGTCTCTAGATTTTGTACATAATATTATGCAGTTGTAATTTCCAAAGTAAAATAAAAATGTTAAAATTGTTTTTCATTTTGAACGCTTTTGAGCCCCTTAAAACTATTATACACATCTGATTGTTGTTTCTGCTACCGTTGTTGTTGCTGTTGTAATCGATATTTTTGTTGATACTCTTAATTTTTCCATATTCAGCATAAAAACATGGTATATGTACACGTAAAATAAAATCCAACAATAAAGTTTCTCTATATTTTATTACTTTTAGTATGGTTAAGTAGTTTTCCTTTTTTACCTAAAATCAATGACCAAGATCAAAGTGTAGTATCTGTTCTTCAGATGCTGCACTTCCATTTCTTGTTCTCTTTTCAGTGGAGGAGCAGTCCTTACCCACTGAGACATTTTTTTTATTTCTGTACCTTTTCTTCACGTTAACAAACGACACTTGTGTCTAATTCTGTCCCGTGGGGAGGCATTGTAAATAGGTACAATCAATGGGAATTAAAACACCCTTTTTCAACTTACATTTTTACGTTCACTTTGCCGTCGTTTTGATCACTTTTAACAACACATATCCTTGTCATGTTTCCAGGTATGCTGAACACGCAGTTCCTAATCGAACCCTCTTCTGTTAATCTGTTGTTGATTATACGTGATTTATGAGTCAGGTCATTCGTTGTACATCTGATATAGATTGGATGTGATTTATGTCACGAATCCATCGTCGCCAATCTGATAAATACCTAAGGGAATATAATCAGTCTAAAATAATGAGAGTCAACACGCTGATGAAGATATAACTATTCTATTGCTCAACGGTAGAACGCAACTGGTATTGTGGAAGATCCTTACATGGCAGGGGTATATCGGTAGCAAAAAATATATTAATATGCGAACATACCTTGGATAACGGCATATCAAAATAATCTTACTCCCCGCCTGGATACCGCTGCCTCGGGTATATTATAGACTGTAAAGTTGTAAATAGTAACAATCATAGATTTGAAATATTATGAGATATTGTA
>NC_136512.1:76818233-76873233 GCF_053919585.1 Euprymna scolopes | reverse complement strand
CGATGGAAGAATCGTTTGGGAAGAAATTTAATTAAATTTATCGCCTCGGGTTATTATGCCACGCTCGATGCATATGAATCTTTTTAACAAAAAGAAAAATAACGAAAAGATTGATCACTTTTTTACGGTTAAAAGAAAGTTAAATTGGTTTAAACAGATTTTAGAAGTGTATTCGTGCATCACAGAAAAAGACGCGTTGGAAATTTTACTTCGCTGCCTTTGTTTTCTGAAAATATATACTTATACTAGCGATGGGAGCGTCCGACTTTGCCCGGTCATAAAATACGCTAAATTATGACATTTTACTTTGTTCAGATTTCGTATATATTAATCTTGAGCCATGATTTCAAAAGTGAAAAGGTATTTGGATGTCATCAACTAGATAGAGACTCAAAGCAAAATGTAGCATTGCAAGCCAGTGAGGGTACCACTGTACCTACGTGACACACATATGCATTGATAAAATAATAAAAATAAACTAAGATTAATGTACAAAATATATGAATACGTTTTTAAATTTTTACCTATTTTTCGCCCATTAAAATCTAAAGATCAATGAAAGAAGGGTTCATAAAAAATACAATCATTTGAGTATGTAGCGTCTTCCTTCGAATATTAGTTTCGTAGTGAGATAGAGTTTGTAAATATGGAGACAGTCAGACAAACAGAAAGACAGACGGACAGACAGACATATATTTTTTATATATAAGATTAATTGTTTATTCTCAAATACTGATTTGCCTGGTAATCCTACATATAGCGTTCAATCTAATAGGTAACACTGTGTCAACTAAGCTCCAACCCCTGTCTTATCGCCGCGATGTTACATCTTTGTGCCTGTTTAAAAAAAGTTTTTAATGGAGTGTGCTCTGATGAACTCGTTGTACTTGTGCTCCAAAGACGTACATACTCCCGACAAACCTGCTTACCAACAAAATCTCTCCACTTCACTGTTGAGGTAGAACGCTTTCTACTCTAATACTTTTTTTTATTTTTGAACAGCTAGATTTTGGAACTCCCTTCATGCTACCTGCTTCCCTGACTGTTTGTATATGCTGAAGTTTAAATGTAACGTAAACCAATATCCTGTAAATCTTTTATAGGAATGATCGTAAATAGTAGGCCCTTACGTCTTTACAATAAAACTTGTTAGGGATGAATGTGATTTAAACATGTATAACTAAGACATATTTAGTATATTTCTGAAGCAAAAAAATATACCTTTAATCTGTTACCCTGAGGAGAAAGCATTGCTGATTTTCTATAAATGATACAATAAACTCCGAGAAAGACACTTAATATCTCTTCATTACTGTTGTGGTGGCAACCACTTATTTGCATATGCGAATAACATAACACTATAAATGGCAAGCCTAGATTGGCCTTGGTGTGTCTTACTACAATGCCACCAGAAGTGACGCCGAAGAGCGTACATGTTCTCCCACCAAGACTCTCTGACTCGACACCGTCATTTGTACATATTGTAATATACCTTTTCTTTAATACATTTATTATTGCGTTATCTTGTTGTTTGCGTCTTCATTGTATTTCCTTACTAATTATTGTTCAACCTTGCAACCACAACAATTACTTAATAATATTTTGAATTATATAATTGTTAAGTGAATTTTTCCAAAAAACTTTTTGGCGAAATTATCTGTATAGGATCCTTTAAGTATAACCTTATTTAATAGCATTTTATGTAACCGTAGCATTATACCCGGTATATGTTGACTATACATATATACATAGTTTTATACAAACTAGTAGGCCGGACAGCGTTGCCCGGCCGTAAATACGCATAAATATCATATTTTAATAAAAACACAAACTGATACATATGCAGGTGATATTATGTTTTCTTTTTCTAAACCGTTCATTTATTTTAAGTTAAAAAAGAATAAAATACTCGAGCAGAGATCGAAACAAAAACCTAAGGAAAGTGAGTTAAGTACGAGAGCTATTAGACCAACGTGGCACGATCTTTAATGGTGTTTTCAAACTGCTTATCGTTAACATAAATATTCTGTAATGTGAACTATTCACGCACGCGCTTTCATGACACAGTTGAAAAAAAGTAAAAATCCGATCACTATGTACTAATATTTAGTTTACACATTTTCCGGATTTTTTTTTTCCGGATAAAAAAAAAAAACAGATTATAAAGTTTTCCACCCGTCGGAATATCATATATACTGCCCTTTTCTCTACCCTGCAACCCCTCTCCTACAGAAGAGACGTTGCGAGCCTACCCTTGTTTTATCGTTATTTTCATGGCAGGTGCTCGTCTGAACTCCAATCCCTGGTCCCCCCTCGCCAATCTTTCACGAAAAACACCCGTCTAGCTGAATCCACTGTGAAAAATTTCCCCCACTCTATATCTGTGCCTAAATCAAAACGCGGATTCCATGAACAAAGCTTCTTTCTTAGAACTGCACGCCTGTGGAACTCTGTTCCGTCTGCCTACTTCTCTCCGGACTACAACTTGGATGTCTTCAAGTCTAATGTTAACAAATTCCTAATGAACAACCCCCTTAAGTAAACACTTCATCAAATCTCCACACTAACGTAATGTACTTGCAATAACCCTTATCCCTGAGTGGCTTCCGGGCCTTGATAAGTGGTGATCACTGTGTAAAAAAAAAAACAATTCAAGTCTTTAGATGAATAATTTGCTGAGTATATAGATTGAGAACTATCCTTACACACATACTGCGATTTTATAGGTAAATAGATTGGTTGCAATTTTGTTTCAGTACAAAAGAAAATATGAAATCAAAATATTAAATGTGTAAGTTTTCGATTTACATTCGTTTCGCTAATTCTTTTTGAAATTATGAACTTTCATGTAGGAAAATTTGAATGTTCTTAATCTACGTATTTGGCACATATAAAATAGAACGACATTGATGCTGTCATCTATATTGTATCGAATGAATTCGAAGATTCCATTGTTTGCATTTTCCTGACCAGAATTATTCTAGAAAGACATCCAATAGATATTAGTGAGATCAAAAAAGGTTGCCAACATTATAAGTTAAATCAATCCTTGTGGAACGAACTTACAACACCCAGTCCGCATTATTAACCACGTGATTACTGTCATTTCCCAGTAGATGTGATATCTTTCAGAGATTAGCAGAGAGTGTGGTCGAGGATCCATCCACATCAGTAAGAAGGAGATCGTCAAATTGGTGCATCTCGATCATCTCTTCACAAAATGCTCCATAAAGAGGGCAAATTTTCATATAAAATTCAATTGGTGCAAAAGCTTCAGCCAAACGATCCAGAAAAAAGGCTGAAATACGCAATGCAATTCCAAGATTTGGCCAACGGGGATCCAAAATTTCTCAAAAACCTCATTATGTCCGATGAGGTGCATTTCCATCTGAATGGATTCATAAAAAAGCAGAATTGCAGGATTTGATATCAGACAATCCCCACGCGATAGCACAACGGCAATTACCCCCTCAAAATTCTACAGTATGGTGTGGAGTAAAGTCGGATAAAATAATCGGAATTGGTGATCATTTGAGTAACATCATTTTTCATAACTAAAATTCGACCTTTTGCAAAACATACCATAGATTAATTTGTGTAAATAACATTGAAATAAATAGATTTTGATATCTTACTATGCGTCACAATAAACACCAGACAGGTTCATCAAACTGCATATGAAAATTGGTAAGCATAACTTAAATATTGAGGAATTATATCAAATTTAAAATCCGTCAGCTTCTTTTGGGACACCGTGTATATATAAAATATTACAAGATTCAGGACACCCTATATATCCAAAATATTACAAGATTTAGGACCCCCTGTATATATAAAATATTACAAGATTTAAGACACAGGCGCAGGATGGCATGACAGTAAACAAGAATGAAAAGCCATTCTAGATTGTAAATTTTGCCGTCATAGCAGTCCACAGGGTGAAAAAAATGAATACCGAGAAACGGAGCAAATACACGCCACTGGTAAAAAGCTCTAAAGGAAAATGTAGAAAGTAAAGATAACAGCAGTAATAGGTGCTAGGAACGAGGTGAAAGATTCTGAAAAAAGAATGGAAGAGATTGGAATCAAAGGGATGGCGCTGAAGATACCAAGAATTTCAATAATGAAAACTGCAGAGATATCAAGAAAACCCCTTGGATGTGAAGAATAACACCCCCATAAACTACACACGAACTGACGCAGAAACGGTTACAGATGAAAAGCACAAATAGACATCACATGATATCATGAAATCTGAAACTGTATTATTGTAAGATAAAATCTCCATTTTTTTCGTCCCACCACAAACGGGTGCGACACAAAATAATAAGGTTCAAGTGGGATGGAAAGACCTAGGAGAGAAAGCACGATCCAAACTTCAACTGGTTGAGTGTAAAGAGGAAAGGGGACTTGGGGAGGCTTATTGCCACTCAACCTCGAGTGAAGACTAATGGTCGTTGCCTACGATAAATCAATGATAATCGGCAAATACTGTTGCAAATGTTATCGTTTTACATCTTTTGGCACTCGGAATGATCCAACCAAATTATCCCCAATGATTCCCGCCCAAAACATGATGTATCCACCTCCCTATAAGCAATGAGCTCTGTAAGAGGTCAGAATTTCGTTCAGGTTCCAAACGTTGACCCATCCTTTTTGACCGTCAAGACATGCATATGACGTATTCGTAAATATGGCGCTTTGAAAATCCATTATCATGTAATACTGTGACAAAACAATTCGTTTTCCCCTATTTATTTGTTCAACCGAGGCCTTTACAGAGGTTTGATGTTTCTTTCCATCTCATTAAACACATTGAATCGGGCCTGCATTGATCTTGTAACTAGTTCAGTACTTGCCAAAATTGAAGAATTGGTGCTATTTGGGCTTCGGTTGACTTTCTCACGAATTTTCCGAATATCACGATCTGAAAGTTTTCTCCTTGTGTCGGCATCCTTTCTTGATTTGGTGGGTAACGAATGAAGCCAAGTTTCTTGAATACCTTTCAGCTCTGTTACTAAATCTTTGATGGACAATCCCTCTGTGAGTCTAGCAACAATCCTTTGCTTTTGACAACTTTCAATCGCCCGTATTTTCCTTTGTAAAAGATCTCTAAGGAAGCGATGGACAGTATTAATTCCTTGATAATTTATAAAATGCCATATATTCGTGAATATCGCATTATTTTTTTTTAATTTGTAAATAACTAAGCTGACAGCTTTATTTAAATAGTGCAGTTTTAATTTTTGTTGTGTCGTATATTTAATTAATTATTGATATTTTATTCAACTGCAATAAAGCAATTGACAGTTATTTCAGATATATATATATATATATATATATATATATATATATAGAGAGAGAGAGAGAGAGAGAGAGAGAGAGAGAGAGAGAAATAATAGATCGAAACGTTATTGAAATATACAAGGCAGGGTGTTTTAGCCTTCTTACGACCTCTTTCTCATAAAAGATACCTTAAGTCTATCTGTGTTATTATTTGTATGACAGGTACTTTTTTAACGACTGTCAATAATCCCCAGCAAACTATAACTACTTTCAATTTTCTACAGTCACCATTATTCGTTATGCACTCTCTATTAGGAGTACGTTTAATGCACAGATGGCGACTCAAAGGCATTAATACAGATTAGTCACCAGAATAATACAAGTACTCTTAAATCTTTTTTTCAGAAAGTATTTGTCTGATAACACGTTAATTTTTTAATGAACCTTTTGTATAAGGTTCATAGTCAGAAACAACATCTACATATTGAATCGATAGCGTGTGTGTTATTTTCTCTGTCACACTTACACCCGGGTCGTTTTATTTTTATGTACTTCCATTTCTTGTCATAAATGATTTTACCAAGATTTCTTCATAAGTTTTTATTTCGGTTTCGATAATAGCTGAAAGAATCAAATTTAATATATATATATATATATATATATATATATATATATATATATATATATATATATATCATAAGCGTTTATTTCGGTTTCGATTCAAGCTAATGCATTCAGGTCATATGGATATATTATTCTTATTTTTGAAATACCACCTTTATAATATATAAACCTCCATAGAATATCAAATCTCTAATAATATATTACAAAAGATGCAAGAATTAAACTATCATATTTAAGCATACTTTACGAACGGGCTTTGTTGGGTGTTCGTGCTTGCTTAGATAAATACTTTTGAAGTTTAAAAAAAAAAGCTACAATAATACCGGACTTCTCCATTTACATTAAACATCTTCAAAATGCCACCATCAATATATTACATATGAACGAAATCATGTGGAATTTCCACAATTCCCGCTAGTAAATATTAAACAACATATTTAGCATTATGTACCAATTCTAATAACTTTTACATGGATACAGGATTCAATTATATCGGCTGAAACATTAAGCAAATGCATGTGGTGTGTCAAAAAATGTTTTTCCTCTGTTCCGGGCCGGCTTTAATCCAAAATAATAGGCACTTTCTTTTTATATATGCGCTGAAATTGAGATTAAAACACCGAATTTACTGAACTGCATTTGTAATATTTATATAGTTCGGTTCACACTTATGACCTGAAACAAAGGTCTGAAATGGACCATGGACGAAAAAAAATTCCATTGGACTGATAAAGTGATTAGTGTGAACCATGTAGGAAATGTCTATGTTTGTATGAGTTACGACTATACGCTAAAATGTAGAAATATTTCGTGTGCTTTCCTGACATAGTACGGCACGAAAATTGAAAAACTGTTTGGAAAACATCAGCCAAGATTGGAGCAAATGGATGAAGGCCGTTAAGAGGGACATGCAAAAATGGGTTGCATCATTAACAGAAAATATCAATCCCACGTTATAGTTTGTGCAGATGTGGTAAAAGTCCAGGAATATTTCATTCGGCTATACTGTCCAATGAAGGAGACTCTCATTTCAGACCTAAGGATGATAATATAGTCTTCTTTAATTTGGTAAGACCATCCATAGCACTCAGACTGATGTAGAACCTGAACTGGCAAACGCGGGATTGGTGATATCATCGGGAAGCAGGATTACAGTGGCGCACCTTGTCGGAAGAACTAAAAAAGCAATCAATGAAAAAGGCGAAGAGCAGGAAGACCAATCATCGATTAACGGTCAGGGTTAGCTATTCTAATTACGGGACTACTTGTTTTACTTGTAGACGTAGTTCACACAGTCGATATTATTCGATATATCAAAAGATTCAATGTAATTAAAAAGACAGAGAAATCTGGAGAGAAAGAGAAAGCGAGAGATTGGAGAAAAATTGAGAGAGAGAGTGAGAGAGAGAGAGAGAGAGAGAGAGAACCTTACCAGATTGATAGATAGAATTAGCAGCAACGCCAAAAGTAGCCGGCTTTGATTGAATAGAGCCGTAGTATAAATCATATGCGGGCATCGCTGCACTGGATGCTACAGATGAAAATTAAAGTATACACGTCGTTGTATATTGGCATAGTTAATAGTTAAATGCAACATCATATTGTCACATGTACGGCATAATCACGCTGACACACCGGTTCTCGCTAGATCACCACAGTTGAGCAACGTTGAGTCTGGGTGACCATTTTTCGAATTCTAGGCAGTTTATATGTTTTCTGCTTATCCCAGCATTGGTTCCAGTCGTGCTGTACCTCCACTTGCCACTGATATCCAGCAGTGTTTACTCAGAAGAGGTGTAGTTGAGGACTGCGCAACTCTTGCCACAAAAACTTCACGAGCAGGCACCCTTACAGTGGGTATCCATAGTCTGTCAAGACTGAAGGCAGTCAGCACCACATATTGTCCGAGGTTTTAATAGTAAATTCTTCTAATATAAAATTAATAGCGTTGTATGAACCTTCATCTCTATTTCTTTAAGGGTTGCTTTAAAAGCAAGGCTTCATATATGATAGCTCAAAAAGTTAAAGAACTAGGAAGACGGAAGTTGTACTATTAAAACGAGTGGGCATTATTGCTTCAGAATTTAGTTTTTAGATCATCACCCATATTTAAAGGCACGCTTGCCAGCATTGAACGAGAATCTTAATGGCTCCATGGTATAAGCCAGCGCCTACCGAGGCGGTCCAGCTTTTGATGACAGCGATTACGACGTCATTGTTCCTATTTACTCGCCTTCCCACGAGAGCAAATTTAAACACAAAGTCGGTTAATAATGTGAGAAAAATCTAGCTCTCCCTAAAGGGGCACTCTGGATATGAACAAAAAATAAAAATTGTCTCAGTCATGAAGTATTTCTCCTCCAATTACAGAGAACAGAAAAGGTGAAGTGTAGCGCCAGAACAGATGCTACACTGTGATCATGGCTCGAATTTTTGTGAAAATGCCGCACATGGAGTGCGTCCATCAAAGGACCAAACAAGTAAACAATTTAGGGCTATACAGTTTGTGAGACAACACCGTCCAGCCGAATGTTATCACACATTCCAAGGTCTTAATAAATGTGTATTGGCAGATGTTGTCGTTTGTCAAGTATATTTTTTTCCTTTTCTTTGACATTACACAGGCAATTTGCGCTTTCAGTTATATTTACATTTCATTTTAAATAGATCGCGGACGTGCATATGTAAATTTCAAGCACTGTGCGAAGTGACGTCACGGTCAGGAAAAATTAAAAGAATATAACAAGGAGAAAGAGACGAATAGTTAAAAAGATCACGTTAGAGACGTAAATGACGTGACAGATTCAATGTTACATAAAAGACAGAGAAATGTGGAGAGAAATAGAAAGCGAGATATTGGAGAGAGAGAGAGAGAGAGAGAGAAAGAGAGAGTGAACTACATGTGTGGGGAGGAATGTGGAATAAAGGAATTTTCTTAAAAACTGAAACAGGAGTTGATTTTTTTTTCCGCATGCCTGCATGCCGGTGACATGAAGCGAATGTGTTGAGTTTAGATCCAAGGACTGCCAACATTTCGCCTATCAGCCAAAGAACAGGGGTCGATAATTTTCTTTGTGTAAATGTTGATACATTTTATACCATCTTTGTGTAAAAAAAACAACATATTCTTTTGTTCGAAATAACAAATGATACATAAACATACAAAATTCCTCTCTCATAAGAATAACAAATATATTACAAAACCAAATTCAATTTTCTCATTGTTAATACGGCCCCGAGCAACGCCAGGAAGCCCCGCTAGTTGTTAATAAATGTATCATATTTTTACACTATATTTTTTAACATTTTTGTACTATCCTACTGTAAAAAAAACAATTTTAAAAACGATCTACAACTGTTTCATGTTTTTAATCATATTTATTATTAAATTTTCAGTAATGAATCACTCATTGACAAGTAATTATATTAATACATTAAACTTATATGTGGATACATATTTATACAATGTTACGATTTTAATATATATTTGTGGTCAATAAATTTTCGTTATATACTTTTGCGTTATCGTAAACACTTGTTTATATTTGAGCTTCACATAATGACCTCTAGACCTTATTTCTCTTTCAAAAAACAGGCGTCGATAGCTCGTCTCTGTTGCGAACATGTCACTGTTGTACAGAAGTGTCGCTCTTTCCTATTATTTGTCTTTTTATGGAATGAATCTGCAACGTGATGGGTTCAAAGTGTTTACAGTATCTGTGCCTAAACCTAAACGTAGATTCATGAACAAAGCTTCTTTCTAAGAACTGCACGCCTGTGGAATTGTCTTCCGTTTTCCTGCTTTCCGGCTGACTACAATATGGTTGTCTTCAAGTCTAACGTAAATAAGTTCTTAATGAGCCGTTCCATATAAGTTATCAAATTTACCAAATGTTCATTACTAATGATTACTATATTGTCCAATTTCTACTGTACACTCTTTAACCCTTATCCATGAGTACCCTCTTGGCCTTGATAATGTGGTGATGCCTATGTAAAAAAAAAGTATGGAACGGTAGAGTGTAACGGTTAGAGTGTAACGGTTGAGTGTAACGGTAGAGTGTAACGGTAGAGTGTAAAGTACACACTGGTTCAAATAAATGAAGGAACATGACTGTTTTTATGTTCCAGAAGGCGTTGCACATTACTTTACCTGCAGATTATTTTGTCTTGAACTATTTTTTTTTCTTTTTTTCTTTTTGACTGCGGGACGGGAATGGTGCTATTTAATCAGCTGCCGTTTGGACTCTTACTGAGTCGTTACAGACGGTCCCCTTGACAGTGGCGTGCAGTTTAAACGCCCGCTTCTTACTGATTGAACAATTCCTGCAGATATTCCATCACTGGTTCTCTTGGTGTTGCATGTAAATTAGTGGAACCCAGCACGCACACACTTTAATGTATCCTTGTATTGGCAGCACATTTCCTGTGTCATTTCACACACACTTATCTCTACATGAGTTTTATTCACTGTTCTCCGCCAATCTTCACAGTGAATCGGTTGAAGCACACGCTATTTTCAAGGATGGTGTCGTTACATGGACGTCGGGAGCTCACTGTTTCACTCACATATATTTCGAAACCTAAAATCTTTTAACTTTGCTATCCTCTCTGATCCAATCATGCAGAATTAAAAAAAAAATATGAGCTATTACGTTTGGAATGACATTCCGATACAAGTCAGTTTGTTTGTGTGCTTGTGTCTCTCTATATATGTGAATTTATTGTATCTGTACTCTGAAACTGCTAATGTTATTATTAATTAAATTCAAACAAATTAATTAGTCTAGGGTGGCGTGTTAGATCGGTGTTGACTTGGGAGGACTCTGATAACTATCAGAAATCGATAAGCGAAACATCATATTAAAGATAGGAAATCCATTGTTGACAAAAGTAAAAAACATCTATACAGCCTATCCTATATCAATGAAAAAAGCACCCTACCTAAGAATTTTACCTTCAAACCCCTCGGCCAAATACATAGAGGACATTACAAAGACTGCTGCAAAAAAGGTGGGATCGCTCTGTCGAGCTAGAAGATTACTCACGCCTGAGAGTATCCTGTACCTTTACAAGGCTACCATTCACCCATGCGTGGAGTAGTGTTGCCATATCTAGGCTGGTGCATCTACCACTAGTCTATTCCTCTTAGATGAAGTTCAAAATAAGTAGTGAATCTTATCGGTCCCACTTTATCAACTAAGCTCCAGCCCCTGTCTCATCGCCGCAATGTTGCATTACTGTGCCTGTTTAACAAATATTTTAATGGAATGTGTTCTGATGAACTCGTTTCACTTGTATCCCCTCGACGTACATATCACCAGAAAAAGCAGCTTAGCAAATAGATCTCACCTCTTAACCGTTGAGATTTCTAAATGGCGGAAAGCTTTCTATTCTAATAGTGTCTTCCCTATATCAGCTAGACTGTAGAATTCCCTTCCTGCTGCCTGCTTCCCTGGCTGTACTGATATGCAGAAGTTTAAATGTAACAAAAAATATATTGCTAATCTTTCCTAGACATGGCCCCAAATAGTAACCTCTTACGGCCAAGTGACGACATGCTTTGTAAGGGGTGAACATAAGTAAAAAAAAAAAAAAAGCAGCTTAACCTCACAAGTACATTTGTGAAGTTTTATAGCCGCTCAATGTAATGAAACAATTTTATCGCTGCCCTATGTAATGAAACAATAGGTTATTTTATAAGCAGGGCTTTGAAAACAGAACGTTCGTTTTATTGTTTTGACTCTTGAGTTTATACCCTTTAATATTTTATATATTTTGTATAGACTGATGTGATTCTAGGTTGATTAAATGTGTCTTAGTGCGTCGGATATATACTCGAGAGTCAAAAGAATGAAAAGAATATGATGTTTTCACTATTGATAAGACAGGCCTAGTGCGAAATGAATGTTTCTGTTTAGGACCGACTTTTGCATTTTAGACTGTAATTCATGCTATTACATAAAAATAATTCAATAAAACCAATACCATTATGCAATGCACCGACTGATAAATGTGGGTTAATTTAGTGCAGGTACTTATGTAAAGTTTCCGCTCGGCGTATGGCAATGCTTAACGACTAGAGCAGGCAATCAATCGATTTAATTGAAAAACAAGCAGGTTAATCAATCTTGATGGCGAGAAAAGTATGGTAAATGATTAACATAGATAAAAAAAACTTATTCAATGCTGGGTAGTGCTGTGTCCCCTTGCTAGTTGTAAATAAATGAAGTTGTGCCCTTTAAGATGAATGGACAATGGTCGTCCTCTGATATCTTTCCTTCGCAGTTCGTTTCAGCTCGGCGCGCACCCAACACTTTGCCAACGACTTGTACTTGCCAAATCGGTTTCATCACGCTTTACCAAAATTAACTCGTAGGCGCATCACAGAGAATTGAGAAGTCGTAAGAACTCTACTTGCTCCAGTAAGTTTGGTATTTGTAGTATGGAATGTATTGTAACAGTAGTACTTTAAATGTATTGGCGGTGAGATGAATAACATAGGTATCATATTTACAAACAAGCAAAACTAAGGAAAGTGTATATTATTTCAACACAAACGTGTACTCGATGGACCTGCGGCGTATTTCCAGTAGGCGATCACGTAACATATCAATTAATGAAAATCTGTTTTACATATATTGGCGGTCTAGTCTTCCTCCTTTGATAATCTCTTTTAAATGTGAGTAATTCCCTGTATCATTGCGTTGTAAGTAGTTGTTGATTAGCTGTTTATCTTAGGCGAATAAACCTCACGCATATAATAATTGTTTCTCTTTCAAAGGCCTATTTCCTTCTTACTTAATTTTCCTACTTACAACAGACACTCTCGGAAAAATTATTGCTATAGATTTCTAAATAGTCTCACGTCTTGTCTGGCCGCTTTGTCGTCTTAACTCTATAAGCTATGTCCTATGCCCCTAAATCGTGTGTAGCTTCTATCGATTAAGTATACTCGTTCACGTCTAGCCCAGGTATATATTTTTGTTTTCCGCCAAATCCTCCCCACATATATTTCATGTATCAATACAGAAATTCATACTGTTTTACTATTTTATACGAGCTCTAATTACTAGTGTAGGGTACCAACACAGAATAAAAAAAAACTATTCGAATAGTTACATTTAAATTTTTATATATTTGTATGGACAGGTTGCATACTTAAATTAGCTGAATATTATGTGTCCTTTAGAATGTGAGGAAAGTAAATTTTAACTTTTTTAGTTTAGTTTTGTTTAAAGGAAAAAAAGATTTTAAAATACGACGATGCAGATCTTCGTTGGCACTAAAATACGTATGTAAGAATTCAACAATTGGCATGAGATATATGTTAATTATTATTCCTTTTATCTCAGTGGCTGTTAAGTAGTTAGGGGATTTTATCACCGACAGACCAACATAATTTGAAATATGTCACATACGTATGAAATGAAATCAATGTGGATTAGGCACAATAACAGCAACAATAGCTTAATGTTTTATTATGCTCCATATTCTTTATTTGAATCGAAATCTTGATTTGGATCTTTATCCAAGTACAGGGTGGAATAATAAATCTGTTGCCTAAAAACAATACTACAAATTTATTTCATTTTATTTTTATCGTAAACACCAAATCAGGTAATTGATTATGAAGTAAAGCTGATATCTATTCAATATAATCGCGTTTAGCCTCGACACGAATCCGGAATTGAGAACATGCCTTTTCAAAAAGCGACGAAAGAAGGTCATCGAATACTCAGCGAATGGCAGCGACCATGCTGGATGTTGGTATTGTGTGGGATAGTCTTAAAGGATGTACTCGACGTATGATCAAAGGAAGTAGTCCAGCAGGTTAAATTCGGGAGAGAAGCGAGCAGTGGGAGAAGGCTAAAAAATGTGTAGCACTCCTTCTCAAGTCAAGCTGTGGTCTCTTTGGAGATGTGACCCAGCGCCGAGTTCTGCTATTACACCAAGGTCTTCCAACAGCCCCGTGATTGCACTAGGGGATCGGCACACACTCCAGCATATCCAGTTACACTTCGGTGTTGACTTTCTAGGCGATTTTGTACATGTTAGGTGGCATGAAGTGAGCCTTTCTAGAAACCGCACACAAAGACCCGGCAGGAAACTAAGTTGAGCTGTTCCCTCAAGTGTTGATCTCTCTGAATTTGCATGTTGAAAGTGCTGACAATGGTACTATTGTCATACCTTCCATCGGAAGAGAGCGTTTGTTATACAGAGGCGCATCTCCGATCTCGCTAGTTGAACAGTGTGCCACTTTCAGACAAGATAGAAAGCTCTTATCGCTCTGGGGATTTGTACATAACTAGCCAACTAGTAGATGGGCTATAACAAAACAAGACAAAATCCCTATTGTTGCCCGACTGATGCCTTGAATTAAAGAAGAGAAATAAAAAATAGCCCTGAAAGGTGTATTTTACATCGCTAAAAAGCCTGGAGTCAAGCTCCAGATTTTTTCCAGGTTCAAATATCACGTTTTCAGATGTATATCCATATGTTCTTGCTTTTGGATAATTTTCAGTAAATTCTAAATGTCAGAACAGATTCTTTGTCCAGGAAAGTGCCATTTTCAGCCATTTTGACCAATTTTGACTCTCTGGCGATGCAATCAGAATTTTCATAAGGTCAATTATTACGTTTCCTGATGTATATCTATGTGATCTTAATTCTGGGTAATTTTTATGTGTTTAAAATTTATTTGGGGACATTTGGACAGTTTTCGACACCCTTGTGACGCAACCAGTTATTTTCTCAAAAGTCCGAGATGGTTACATGTCCTACCTTCAGTAGTTGTAACTTCCTGCAAAAAGAAAGGAAAATGTAATGAATAGTTATGGAGAATTTTTGAAACGAACGAAAAAACGGCTGAGGGTGAATTCTAAGGTGCAAATCCGATGGAGTTGGTTGACGTTAAATGCAACTGGATTTTATTAAATGGAAATGTATTATGTGCTTTTTCCTGGAGTCACAATCTTATCGCTTCATTTTGTAATAAAATGTTTCTCTCGAAGAGATTATTTTATTCAATTCAGTTCACCTGAGGAGAAATTTAGATACAAGGTCACTTTTTTAAAGTGCCAAATATAAAACTGCTTCAAAAATATGCACTCTGTATTAGGACAAATATTAAACTTAGTTCAGTTGAGAAATATTTTCCTTCCTTGATGAAGGGTCGAAAACTCGAAAAATTATCATTAAAGATACTACAGAAGCATAAAACATGAGACTTTCTTTGCACATAAATAACGCATATTTCTTTTAATCTTTGTGTTACGATGAAACTGTCTTTTCTATTATGATGCGTACCTCTATGTTTTTCATCATATTTTTTTAAATCGCTGGAGCCGAGATGTAAAACCATTTAATTTAAGGAGCTAATAAGACAAAATGTGATTATTAAAATAGTAGATTCTTATCTGTCTTAGTCTGGAATATACCAAAGTCAAAATTTGTAAGTTAAAAAGCAGGCAAGTGAATTCCACAAATCTGCCGTTTTGGGAAATAAACTACTGACAAGAGAACATACACTGTATTGCGGTAACAATGACGACTAACGAGTCCAAAAATCTTGATCCCAAAACGCAGCGAATAGATCAGACAAATCGGAACACCACTTACAATGATATTATTCATAAAAGAATACGCGCACATCCCTAGTGCGAGGGATAAGTTTAAGAGAAAAAAAGAAGGCAGCGATTCTTTCTTCATTGTCTTAAATATCAGTCAATAAACGTGAGCACTAGAGTAAAACTAAGGAAAATTTCTGCAACAGGCATAAAATAATTCCATTTTCTTTATAAATTCACCTAGGAATCCTGAATATTAACATTAATCCTATCTCTAATCTTGATTCAGCTCCTGTTCATCTAGGAGTAATTAAAGTATAGCATAATCCTGAGCGCACACTTCGTACTCCTGACTAGACTTTCATTTTTTTAACTGCTTTTTTTACGATTAGTGGGGTGCTCTTCAAGAAAACAGCACAAAAGGCGGACGAAATCTCCTAATAAAATGGAATCGCGTCCGCCACACATGTAGGACGGCCGAGAAAAAAGTTTATGCAAATTTAGTAACGCCTCGTGATGAGTTATCCTTTACGCTCAGCGACAAATGGTCTGTCATCGACCATAGTTTTTTTCTCGGTCGGTTTCCGCTCGGCGCGAATCCAACATTTGTTCAAATTACGTGTCCCTGCCAAGCGCCTTTCCGTCACGCCTTCGCAGACTTGCTTGAAATATGCAATATAGAAATAGTTCACGCTGGAAAAATGTTGGCACCGATATTGAAAATCGACTTAAGAGCACAAGTTAGGAGAGATAGAAATGGTGGAAATATGAGGAATTTGGTTAAGCTATACTAGTAAGATGGATTTGTGACAATTCCATTTGGTTAGCAGAAAGGGATCTTAAGTCCAACATTCTTTGCATGCAAACTTGTTCAGGTGAAATTCAATTATTTCTCTCTAAAAATACATTGCTTATTCCCATTCGTAACACATATTATCACATATCATTAAAAGCAATGTCGAGGAATATATTATTTTCAATGCTTCTCTTAAGTCTACTGTCTTAATGTAGTTTTGTTCTGGTATTGAGAGGTAGTTTTTCTGGTTACAAATACATAGAAATACACGCACCCCTCCCCACATAGACATGGTCTAAAAAGCTTAGCATATAATTACAAAACAAGAAATTGAAATGTGGCATCTGTAGACCAGATACTGGATTTTGATCTTAGCCAAAAGGTCAAGGGGAACAAATTCTTTTATTAGCTTTGTCTTAAACTCGAGACCATTTTTTGTTTTGTTTTGTTTTATTAGTAATTGGAATATTCCACATTCATTTTATGGACGGACAAGGTTTATTTGGAATATTCCAGTTTCCTTTTTTAGGGATGCACAACATGACAACGACCGAAGCGAATACGGATAATTATATATGGGTAAAAAATAAACTATTTCTTTAGAAATGCTGTTTAAATTCCAAGGGATACTGGCTAAAATAAACACATCAAAGACTTAGCACTTGTATGAACCAAAGTGCCGCTAGAAAATTCATAAATTAAAAATGAGAATCCACATTTCACATATACAAGGTGCCTTTAATAAGTTTCAATACTTTTTTTCTGTATGGGTATTTTTATTGAAAATACACATATACAACTCTAGTCCCTTGCGAAGTAATATCTTCCGGCTGCAATGCACTTTTTGTACCGTTTCAACAACGTCTGAAAGGTCCTATGAATTCCCTCTTTTTAACCGTGTCAATGACCAGTATCAAGAACGTTGTTCCCCCTTTCTCTAGTACAGATATTACTCCCTGTGACTTTTGTTATTTTCGAAGCGCAAGAAAAAATTTAGAGGGTGTCATTATGAGACATTTGAAAATATGAAAGAGGCTGGGACGAGGGTAATCGACACGCTTTCACAAAAGAATTTCATGGAGTTTTCTCAAACATGTTTTAACTGTACTACAAGTGAATTGCAGCCGCTAGAGATTTTCTTAAAAATAAATTTTTAGCAGCTGATAATAATGATAATAATGATAACATAATAAATATGTATTGACTTTTAACTAACAGTAAAATTAAACTGTAAATAATATATATATATATGTATATATATATATATATATATATATATATATATACAGTATGATAATGACATTTAACTTTATCAAGTGTATTTTTACGCTTGACAAAAGATCTCCACATTTTACATATAGTTTTACATTAATCGCGAAAAAAGTAACAACTCTATAATTTAATATTTAGAGATTAATAAGAATCGGAATAGGTACGTGTATCAAAATCAAGAATTTAGTTGGCCCTGTCGGTGGGACATTAGAATGCTCCGACTGCCCCCCCCTGCAGAGGGTAAAAGTCCCTCAATGGGGTTCCTGGATATGACCTTAAACTATATCCAGTGGTGAGGCCCCAGCTTGTGGGCTTTGGGGAGTGTGGAGCCACCCTTTAATTACCATTGCTCCCAGATCCACGCTGACCCGGAGTGGGAGTACCTGTTAGGGTCCCAACTATGGGTTAAATAGAAACTGACGTGAAAACAACAAATATACTCTATTAAAAAAAAATTTCTTCAAAATCTTTTAATTCGGCATTAAATAACCCGAAAAGGGTTGATATGCCGTAAAACAAAAACAACCAACCAACCAACCAAGAATTTAGTACTGAATCACAAATTGTATCGAAGCCGGGAAAATATTGGCGTTGTCCTATAATTAACATATATATATAAAAAAAAGTGATGATTTTTTCCGATCGATAAGGTATGTGGCAATTAAATCAGGCAAAGACCATAGATATTATTAGTAATCGAATCTTACACTATTCTATTACTAAACTTTGTCAGTGATGATTTTGATTTCTTTGTCTCAACTTTTTGATTTCTTTGTCTCAACATTTTAAATAGTCCTTGCCCACTATTTTCTGTTGTGATTTTGAAATGCTGCTCATTTGTGACGCGCACACACACAAACACATACAATCACACATCACATACAGACACCGCATCTCCACCATGCTAACTAGCATATTCTCTTCTCTTCTGATGAGAAGCATAAAGGTTCGAAATGCATTGGCATAAAGAGTCCTTTATATCCCCCAAATAATTGCTTGCATTCTATTACTCAATAAATGAACCCTTCTATATCCCCCAGTATATAGTTTTGTGACTATTTCGTACTCCTGTTGTTCTATTGTATAAGCACCAATGATAATTGTTGAGCTTGGCATTATCCAGATAAGTCTCCTCTTGTGGAATTGAACTCTCTCTTTTTCTCTAACTTATTAAGCTATATATATGATATATATATATATGTATGTATATATATATGTATGCATATATATGTATATATATGTATGTATATATATATATATGTATATATATGTATATATATGTATGTATATATATATGTATATATATGTATGCATATATATATATATGTATATATATGTATATATATGTATGTATATATGTATATGTATATATATATATGTATATATATGTATATATATATATATGTATATGTATATATATATATATATATATATATATATATATATATTGAGAAATGTATTTGGTAAAAAAAAATAAATAAATAAAAACAGGAAATAAGTGCTCAACACGTGAATAGAGCTAAATATCTTTTTTTTTTGTTCTTTCAACCCCTGTTGTTTTTTACCCGAATTATTAATTTGTTTTAAAAGACAGGAAATTAAAAACAATGTCCATTTCTTCAGACAATTTGAGCTAAAATTATCTGTCTAGATGGACAGAATAATTTTTGTAATGTCCTGTCTATTAAATAATTTGTAATTATTGGAGTAAAAAAAAACGAGATCAAAATAATAAATAAATATCTAAATAAATATTACTTCATTTAATCATATATATTAATATTCGAATATTTAATTTAATGCGTAAATTTTTCAGTATTTACTTCAACTGTTCTTAATACATAGGTATTTTTTTTGTATGAAAAGTGTTTTTTTTTGTATAAATTTTTAAAGAAACGTTTATGAACACGCCATTCATTGATTTTTTTCTTTTTTTTCTGTGTGTTTTTATGATTTTTTGCGAAGTGATATTTGATGCCATTTTGGAGTTTGATTTAATGTAAACAAACACGAATAACACCCGTCTAGCTGAAACCACTGTCAATAACTTTCCCCACTCTTTATCTGTTCATAAATCAAAACGTAGATTCCATGAACAAAGATTCTTTCTTAGAACTGCACGCCTGCGGAACTCTGTCCCGTTTGCCTGTTTCCCAGCTGACTACAACTTGAATGTCTTCAAGTCCAACATAAACAAATTCCTGATGAACCGCCCCCTTAAATAAGACACTTTATCAAATCTCCATTACTAACGATTACTACGATATTATCCCATTGATTGCTGTAGCCCTTATCCACGAGTGGCTTCTGGGCCTTGATAATGTGTGACTACCATGTAAAAAACAAAAACAAACCAAAAAACAATAAAAACAAATTAATTTTTTCGTAATGTTGTCCTTACTATCGAACTTCCCCTGATCGATTCCGCATTATTGTTGTTCCCTTTACGTCTTCCCCAGATGGACCCTGATAACATTCATCGTAAGATCTACGAAATTAATGATGTGGTTAACCGTTACGTGTTAGACATCATCTCAATCCAATTTACTGTAGTGACCGTCGTCGCTGACAGATTGAACTTGATTTATGAAAATAAAAGGGTTAGAAAGAATTAGAAAGTTGTATCCGATATTAATCATTTTTTTTTTAAACTTATACAGAAATACTGTGCGTCATGAGTAAGTTGCTGGAATCTGTGTTAAATACAGAAGTAATCAATCATCTCAACAAAAATAACCTTCTTAGTGACACTCAATATGGTTTCCGTTCTGCTAGATCTACAGCAGATGTGCTTACAGTTATATCTCATAGGATTAGCAAATCTCTCGACGGACGCAACATTTCTAGGGCAATTGCTCTTGACATATCTAAGGCCTTTGATAGGGTATGGCATAAAGGTTTACTTCATAAGATCTCTAGCTATGGTATAGCTGGAAATGTCTTCTCAATTATTAAATCATTTCTTTCTGATAGGTTCATAAGAGTAGTAGTTGAGGGGCAAAAATCAGAAGCCCACAGTATTAATGCCGGTGTCCCTCAGGGGTCCATCCTGGGCCCAACTCTTTTCCGGATCTACATTAATGATCTTCCAAATCACATCCTTACATAATTTGTAGACATTTATGCTGACGACACTACCATTTATGGTAGCACATCTAAGGCAGTAAACGACCAAGTTCTCTCCAATTCTCTCTCCTCTGATCTTGAGCATGTAGTACAATGGGGAAAGGAGTGGCTGGTTACTTTTAATGCATCTAAAACCAAGCTTCTCTCTTTACATCATCAACATTCTGATCCCCATCTGGCATCAATTGAAATGAATGGCTCTCGTCTTCAGGAGGCCTCAAGTTTTGACAAGCTTCTGGGCTTGACCATTACTCCTGATCCGGTAGATATCCGGTAGATATCTCACTGCTGATGCTATTCTCTATCTATATAAGAGCCAGGTACGTCCAATGATGGAATACTGTTGCCACATCTGGGCAGGAGCTGCTAGAAAGGACTTGTCCTGCCTTTATAGAGTTCAAAATAGACTTCGTAGCCTCGTAGGAGATGTCCTTTTCTCTTTCTTGCAACCTTTATCTCACAGAAGAGATGTTGCGAGTTTGTCCCTGATGTATCGTTATTTTCATGGAAAGTGTTCGACTGAGCTTCAATCTATGGTCCACCCTCGCCAAACTTTCACAAGAAACACTCGTCTAGCTGTAAACACTATCAATAATTCCCCCACTCTTTATCTGTGCCTAAACCTAAACGTAGATTCATGAACAAAGCTTTTTTTATTAGAACTGCACGCCTGTGGAATTTTCTTCCGTTTTCCTGCTTTCCGGCTGACTACAATATGGTTGTCTTCAAGTCTAACGTAAATAAGTTCTTGATGAGCCGTTCCATATAAGTAATCAAATTTAACAAATTTTGATTACTAATGATTACTATATTGTCAAATTTCTACTGTGCACTCTTTAACCCTTATCCTTGAGTGGCCTCTTGGCCTTGATAATGTGTTGATACCTATGAAAAAAAAAGAAAAAGTCCAATGTGAACACGTTCTAATTGAATCATCCCCCTAAGTAATCCAAGTTACAAAATTCCCACTATTTACTATGCTAAAATCACAATGACTAATGTATACCTATTAACCCTTATCCTCGAGTGGCCTCTGGGCCTTGATAAGTGGTGACACCCTATGTAAAAAAAAAAACTTCGTCATCAAAGTTCGTGTCACCATTAAATATCAATCTGATTTAGATACTGGAAATTCTGGTAATTTAAAAAAAAATATCTTTAAAGTTACGACTTTTATATGTTTTCGACTATAGTGAATAAGAAAACCTCTTTAAAATTTTGTAGAGACAAGTAGGTTTCGAGATATTAAAAAAAAACTGTATTATGACCCGAATTTACTGGCGGTCATGTTTATATGGGCGCGTGATAAACAAATAGGTCCACCTCCAAAGTTTTCTTTAAAAATGTGACGAACGGTTTTCGGAATAAACACTCCTAACCTCCCCATGTTAAAAACGGCTTTCGGAATAAGCATCCCCCCAACCTCCCCATGTTACTAAAGGCCTTCGAATAGATACCTCCAACCTCCCCATGTAAAGAACAGCCTTCGGAATAGAAACTCCGTAACTGTCGCATGTTAAGAACGACTTTCGGAATAGACACCCTACAAGCTATTCCGGTTAAGAACTGCTTTCGGAATAAAGACCATGTTGGGGGCGGGTAAAAATATTTGCCCCACATTAAACTGTGATATTCGTTGTCAGCATTTCTACCCGCAATTACCATTTAAAAAATGTGGGAGGGCAATGTCGGTCACGGAGAAGTAGATTTGTTTATCGCGTTCGCATACAAACATGGTAACCAGTGAATTACAATGCGTAATATAGATTGCTTTTATCATGAAAACTACTTGCTTCTGTTAAAACTAAATAAGATTTTCTTATTCAGCATAATGGAAAATTTATAGTATTATATTTTAAAAGAAACTTGCGGAAGTGGATTTAATGTAAACATTTACCGATAGTGTTATAGATTCGGCATGAAAGAATGTGTAATTAAAATGCGATTGCTGGATTCTTCTTTTTTTGATAAGGTATGGAATGTCTAATATGTTTTTGTATTTTCTTAAAATAAAGTTCGATGAGGTTTCCTGTTTTTATACATACAAACAAACACACACACACACGCACAACATATATATATTGGGGGATAGTTTGTATGTGTGCGTATATATATATATATATATATATATATATATATATATATATATATATATATATATATATATATAAACATTATTTATACGTGTATGTATTATATAAATATTCGTATTTGCACATTTATATATAATGAAACACACATGTATATATATATTTATTTGCATATACAGTTATTCCATGTTTTTGTACAGTAGCATATATAAGTACGTTCAATTCTATATATATTTATTTGCATTATATATGTGGGTGGGTGTATGTGCGTGTGCATTCCTATCTTCACATCCAATGATTGCGACTATTATTTTCCGATATGCGAACAAACGTCTCGAGTTCTTTGTTAGACGCATTCTGAAAATTGCCGAAGCCGTACAATTTAATTGCTCGATCGTCAACTAAAAGAAAGACCAAACCTTGTAAAGAAATAACAACTTATTTATTTTCTAACTCCCCCCCCCCAAAAAAAAAGCTCAGTAAATAATGACGCTTGCATTCTCGCTAAAATTTGTAGTTCCAATATTAATGGCATACCGACACCTCGCAAATGATAGTTTAAACATAGTTTGATGATTTTTCTTTTGGTAATCGTATTGATGACGTCACATTTACAATTATAGGCCAGAAGAAAAGCCTTTTAAGTGTTTTGGAATGATGATAAATGTAGTTCTTTTACATAGGCATCAGGGCTTATCAAGGCACAGAAGGCATTCGATCATATGTGTTAAAGTGTGTAAAATAGCCAATTGGACAATAAAATCGCAAGTAACGGAAATTCGGTAAATTTGTTAAATTAAGTGGAACGGCTCATCAAGAACTTGTTTACGTTGGACTTAAAGACAACCATATTGTAGTCAGCTGGAAAGCAGAAAAATATAGGGAACGTTCCACAGGTATGCAGTTCTAAGAAAAACACCCTGTTCATGGAATCCACGTCTAGGTTTAAATACAGATAACGAGTGGGGGGAATTATGGATAGTGTTTTTAGCTTGACGGATGTTTCTTGTGAAAGTTTGGCGATGGGTGGGAAGCATATATGCTCACTCGAGCACTTGCCATGAAAATAACGATGAAGTAAAGAAAAACACGCAATATCACTTCTGTGAGAAAAGGTTGCAGGGAAGAGAAACGGTCGTATCCTACGAGACTACGAAGTCTATTTTGAACTCTATCAAAGCAGGATAAGTCCTTTCGAGTAGCTTTTGCCCAGATGTGGCAACAGTACTCCATCCTTGGGCGTACCTGGCTCTTATGTAGATAGAGAATTGCATCAGTAGTAAGATATCAACCGGATCGATAGAAAGATCCCACTATTTTTTCCAGCGGCGTTATTCACAAATTGGAATTTATTTGAATTGGACTTTGAAACTATTATATTATAATTAAAATATATTAAATACATAAAAATGTTATGTTTATAAAGAAACAGCTTCAACTATTTTATATAATAATATATTTTACCGAACCTATCATCTAAACAAAGGATCAACCAAGGAATTATGCGAACTTCGGAGTGTTATCTTGTGCCGTCGAAGATTCTGAATAGGCGTGCGATCCGTTTACCTCACCGCTACCAAATACTTTCACTTCGAAATTTTCCATACAATTCGGATATTAAATTCAATATCCTTTTCATTTTGAACCAATATATAATTTCCCTTTCTCTATGATTGAGAAACTTCAAAAAATACCTTTAACCATGATTTGCTATATTTATTGTATTTAGCAAATTAGGTGTAAACCATTATAATAGTTGCTAATATTTTCTCCTCTGTGGAGATGGGTGAAGATCGAAAATCTATAGGTTAAGGAGATAAACTTATTGTAATGTAGTCTTTGTCTGGCATATAATAAAAATTCTAGATTGGAAATTTAACCATTTCATATCAAAGATTTACATTACTAAATTATGATATATATATATATATATATATATATATATATATTATTTTTATTTGTTTTTACATAAGCACTAACACGCCGCGACACATCCATGTGAATGTTTCGGTCGGTTCATAATTCGTAACTACATAATATTTTCAGGCGATAAAGCTTACACCAAAATGTTGAGCCTGTATTGAAAATCGTCAAGCTATTCAGCGTCACAAAAGAATATTATCATAAACATATCAGTAAAAATTAAAAAAAGAGAAATGTTTTTTTTTTAATATAGGAAACGAAGTTGAGGAAAAGGGGATAGGAATCAAGTTTTGTATCAAAATTACAAAAGCAAAATGAAGGAAATGGCATAAACAGAGGATGGAAGAAAGAAAGTAAAACCAGACACACACACACACACACACACACACATATATATATCAGCTACTGACTGAGGTTACCTCTTTGCACTTATAATAGTTTCATTCCATTTATATCTACATTTGTTTCTATATGTGTAGACGTCATGACTTGAGCATTACCTATAGAGAAGCATAAAAGTAAAGAGGGAAATAAGAATGGAATAAATAGAAAGAAGAGTGACAGAATACATGTTCGTTGCACGTATTTCACAAGTGCTTTGTTGTTTGTTTTTTTTAATATATATCAGTTTGTAAGGAACAGAAGAAATATTTATTGTCTACTCATTTTCACCTGTGCATTTTGTACATTACGCCGTAAGGTTTATTTAAGCTAAAGGCTATTTTATTCCTGAATAGATGTAACCATCAAGATAAAATAGAGATATTGATATATTTTCGGGAAATCGAGGTTAGTGTCGATGGTTCCGTCATCTCCGTTATTATTTCTGATGTTTTCGGTTGATAACTGACAGAAACAGTGTACCTTTATGTAATGTCTATTGCATTCGTGTAAGCATTCAATGTAGATGTTGGTGTATATATGACATTATGTAAACACACACAGCTCCTGTCACAATATCGCATCAGGTATCTCTCGGAGTTACGTATACAGATTGAGGATTGCATTGGCATCAAGATATCTACTGGAGCAGTAGAATGATTTAATACATTCTTGGATACCAGGGCAATGGATGTTATGTATGTTCTCATTTTGATACCAAGAGGAAAGCTCAATCCAGGCAGTTTCTTTAAACGTGGCGTTTCTCAAGGACAAGTGCCGTTATCTTCAGATACTGGCATATGTGTGGTAGAATATGCATCATGGAAAGAGAGAAGCCTAGTTTTATATGCAGTAAAATTAACCAACTACCTCATTTTACCTTGAAACACGTGCTCACTATTCAAAATTAGACAGAGAAAAAGAGGTACCTTAGTCATTGCCGGTCTTTGAAGTGTTGGTAGTTTTGTTAGCATAATCGTCAACAAATCATTAATGAATTTGACTTCAGAGATCCTGAAGAAGATCGGTAGGAAAGGTGGGCTCAATTTTGAACTCATGGACACTAGCATTGATATAATGCTCTTCTGATTTTACCCCATCTATGGGTAAGAACAGGACATTTCAGCTGTGGAGCAGACACTTACAATATCCATCACAATACATAGACTCCATTTTGTTCTACTCGATAACATCAGCTTGCAACTGAGAACTAAATGGCCGTCGTTATTAAAGGCATAATTTTGTATCCCCATCCTTAATCGCAGTTGCATGGCAAAAAATATTAACGTGTCATATAAATGCTTGTATGTGTGTACATCCGAGAAATAGGATGCAGGAAAAGGCAAACGGTTCGATGGAGGTAAATATATTAGAGTGTTTTTGTGTGTGTGCATCCACTCTTAATGGATGGACCTTTCCTTCGACTTAAACTTATCGGACCAATCATATTAGGTAGATAATTATGCACTAGTCCCGTTCGACACATCTCGTCTTAATACCAAACATAGAAGCAAATGAGGGATTGAAACACCTTAGACATGATGCGTGAAAGAAGGTTTCAAACTTTTCGTTTAGAGAAAGAGACAGCAATGTTGAGAGAAATGGATGGAAGTGGAGATAGGAAGAGAGAGATAAAGAAAGAGATGGCAAAAAATAAAATGCACGAAATAGCATTCTGTACATCAAAGAGTGTTTTCTTATATTTTGGGAAACATCTTTAATACTTCGAATTTAGGGATGCATTGATTTACTGAATTCGGCTGTTAACACCAACTGTGAGGAAAACAGCAATAGCACATACTACAAATAATAATTATTTACAAATAGATGCATAAAACCTTTATGTAGTAAGAGGCAGTTTACTTAAAATGTAAGATGTTCAACTCTATACGTATATCAAATACGATATAACTTGATACTTTAAATTATAAAGCTTTCATATTTATTATTATAGAGTGAAGTATTATCTTGTATGTAGAATATAATAGAGGTCACCCCGCGTGCACTCTCGCAAAAACACGTATTTTTATTTATGTAGACGTAAAAATCATTATTATCACAAAGTAAATGTATACTAATTATTATATTGTACATGATATATAAGAATGACATAAAAGTCGAAATATAGGCTTACATATATTTTTATTCATGATGATTTGGTAATTATAATGATAGACAAAATTCTCTGTTGATCGTTATATTAGACCCAATATATATATATATATATATATCAATATATATATATATACATGAATATACTTATAAATGTATATATATATATATATATACATTTATAAGTATATATATATATATATATATATATATATATATATATATATATATATATATATAGTGGTTAATAAAATTATCTCGAAACATTGTACAACAAAATGGCTAACATGATCGTGAAACTTGAAAATGAAAGCGCGTAAATGATATTTACTTATGTTCTGTGAGAATTATATGTATGGCATAAACATCGTGTTTAAATTCTGCTTGCATTGTTGCGGGTTCATTTATGGTCAAAATATAATATTTCGGAAACAAAAGTATTTCCTCAGATGCGTCTTGAACATTAATGCAAACGTATATGAGTAAATATTTGCCGGTTATAAATATTCAATATGAAATAGATTGATATATATATATATATATATATATATATATATATATATATATATATATATATATATATAATCATTTTTTTACTATAATAATAAAATGCCTACAGACACTAGTGTTTCATCCTTTCGGGAATCTTCAGTGCAGGATGTCACGATTAATACCGATATTAATATTCGAACCCCTCAATACGAGCCATCTCTGGCTCGATTAGCGAAGACCTAATCTATTCGACTACCATTAACCGCGTGAAACAACGTTGAATTTAAACACCTTAATTTTAAATGTTCATTTACGTCAGTCAGAGAGTTATCTAATCGTTATACGAATATCTATGCATAAGAGCTAAAGTGGCCGACTTTAATTCAACTGTAAGTGCTACACGATAAGAAACGAATTTCTTAAAGAGGCTGTCAGAATTATTTTTTTACTATAATAATCAAATACCTAGAGACACTATATATATATATATATATATATTTATATGTATATATATATATTTATATATATATATATATATTTATATATATATATATATATATATTTATATATATATATATATATTTATATATATATATATATATATATATATATATATAAATTTAGTAATATAAATATGTTAAAATATTGAGAAAAAATACAGACATACCAAGTTTGGGGAGAGTTTACCAAGGTGTGGTGTGACTTGGAAACTTTCGTGGGGAGACTTCGCCAGAGATAAGAAAAAGTTGTTAACATTATAGGACGTCATCTTTTCTAGCTCTCAATAATAAAATACAACTTAGCATATTTACTACTGGTTTCATTATAACTGCATCATAATAACGTCCGATAATACTCTTAAATATGCACTAGGCTCAGCAGTATAGGGATAACTTGGTCAATGTTACTCATGAATAATGAAATATAAAGACACGCACATGCACAAAGTAGTCAGACATCTGCGACAAAGATATTTTTAGTTAGCAAATCAAAGACTCTTAAAAGAAGAAAGTGTTCGTGGCGCAATCTGTTGTTCCAGAGTGTTTGGTTCGGGTCTGATTGGCTTTGATGATTTTAAGTAGCACTTTACCAATGCCTTCAACCTGAGATTTTATGAACGATTCTTGAACTTTTCCGGTTCTTCTTAGAAAATTAGTGTTTATTCTACCCTCTGTTCGCTTGTCTAAAATGACTTCACCAACGTACAAAGCCTTTGATATTTTTCTTTCACAATTACACAACATGGCATTTCTAGATTTTTATACTGTCTAAGTTTCCCAAAATAATTTCTCGATCTTCATATTTGTTACTTTCGCTTTCATAGTCACTGGACTCGTTGTCAACTAATGTACCACTGTTCCCATCATTGTTTTCCTCTTTGATATGGGTAGTTTTCTTATCTCTCTTGGTCATCACTTTGCTTTTTTGTTTTGGCTTTTCGTCACTTTTGACAGAAACTTTTCAGACAGTTTTTTTTCAGAGTATTCTGGCGAAGTCGCAATCACGTACTTGCCTCACTTCCGATGTATCCTGCTATTTTCCATGAAGTGGTGAAGCTTTAGGAAATCTTCTGAACTCAGCTGGGGAAAGAAAAGAGGGTGTTATAACTCTTTTTCCAATGATACAGATTTGCCATTTGTTATAGTTCGGGTAGATGTTACTGCTGCTTTGGATAAAGTGGTGCTGACTCCAGATATGGAAAGTTGTGGAGAATCCAGTGCTTTAACTGTTATGGGTGGGAGATGGTTCGGAGCAGTTAAAATACTTTGTTGAGATGAGAAACGGGAGTTTCTGCAGGATCAGAACGATTGGTGACATAAGATGGGGCAAAGAAATAGTCAGGCGTGATAGCCCTGTCCAGGTGTCAGATGACAATGCTTTGAAGCCGACGGTGATGGGCTGGGTTTGCCTCTAGAGTCAAAACGTTGTTGATTAGCTCAGTGGTTTTCTTTTCAGGGTGGCTAACCTTCATAAAGTGGTGCTGTATTTCAAGAATAATTTCATTGGGCCGTAGACAGTGCGATCCAGAGACTGTGTTTTGTTGCTTGTATGAGAGACAGAAATTATAATGTGCACATGGTTTTGTTTTGCACATGTCAAGATTTCCAATGACAGGTGACTTTTATGATAATCCAGCACCAAAACGGCAATGTTTTCAATTAAGGATTTTTTTTTCGAAAAATTGAATTTATAATGATATATAATCAATTCTTAATGCGGAAAGATTTTAAGCTATAAATTTATTATATCTTTTACGATAATACTTTGTAATTTTCTTTTGCAGTTTTACTAACTAGTCCTTTACTTTTCCATTTTTAAGCTTAACCATATTACTTTTCATGAACGCATTTCACTATTGTAATATATATATATATATATATGTATGTGTGTGTGTGTGTGTGTGTGTGTGTGTGTGTGTGTGTGTGTGACAAAGAGACAGAGAGAGAAAATGTGCCTCGGTATGAAGCTGAGAATATCAATATATTTACATTATTTTTATTATTGGAAAATATTTATCAAAGGATAAATGGCAATGTTCAATTTTACAATTGTCAGTACTAGAAAATAATTAGAAACATTGCTTTTAATATGTAAAAATGGAAAAAATAATTGATTAGCAGAGACTGAAGATCAACAAGTATTCAGATACTAGGGGACAGCCATGTTGTAGTCAGTTTAGTATATACTAGTTATATTTAGTTATACTGGTTATATTAGTAATACTAATAATATGAGACCGAAACAAAACAATAAGGAATAAATGGTTAAGACACTGAAAAGAACTGAAATTCAAAATGACAAAAAATATTTTTAAAATTAATTTAAGAAAAATAACATTTATAAGCAATGTTTTTTTTTTCTATCATGTTAAATTATACTAATTAGAAGCAAATTAATAGCTTTTTCTTACTTATTTTTTTAATGTTTTTAAACCACGTACGAAAACTAAAGTTTTATTATTTGTTTTTAACAAATAATTTTGTAAAATTTATATCTGGCATCATTTAATTTACTTACTATTCTGGTACTTGTTGTGGGGTACTAGTGACCCCTATTTCAGTACTTAATAGAATCAACCAGTTCTATGAATACAACTGGTTTCAGAGACTAAATGGATACATACCATGTTTAACCGCAGGCTACGAACACGTTCCTCTCATACCACTTTAGTGGCTCCCGTATTCTTTATGATAAATACATATATTTTATACACTTTACACTACTTGTGGTTTCTTTCATTTGTAACCCGTATCATGGGTCCACAACTGTACTCTATCGCGAAACGTGAGCATTTCTCAAGATTAGATTACATCAGTTTATAGACATATCTTAACTTTCGTATGCTAGAATATCTTGTCCTATTTCTTTCCTGTAACTATATCCGATGGTGAGGCCCCAGCTTGCGGGCTTTGGGAAGTGTGGAGCCACACTTTAATTGTCATTGTTCCCAGGTTAACTCTGACCCGGAGTGGTAATACCTGTTATGGTCCCAAGTATGGGTTAAATTGAAACAGACTTGCAAAAAACAAATATATTCTATTAAAAAAAATGTTCTTCAAAATCACCGGATTCGGCATAAAATAACATGGAAAGGGTTGATATGCCGTAAAACAAAAAACGACAAACAACCATTTATTTCCTGTTTAAACAACCATAAATCTTAATCATATAACTTTTCATGCTCGCATTTTTCTATGTAATATATATATATATATATATATATATATATATATATATATATACATATTGTTATATATATATATATATATATGTGTGTGTGTGTGTCTGTGAATATCTCTGTGTGCCTACATGCGAACGAATTTAGGATTAAGTATTTGTTTACATTCTCAATCTACATAGGTGATCAGTGTTTTAAGTGCAATGCGTAGAGGGGCAATGCTATATGCTGTGTTTTACTATATTTGTTTCAAAAGGAAAGGGAAGTAGAATAGAATCGCTCCGCAATAAAATGTAAACTTTCTTGAATTTAAACATTCGGGTGGTTGAGAAAAAAACGTGGTGTTAGGCAGGATGGATCGAACCCGTACCGCGAATGAGGAAAAAAATGTGGCAAAACATCATGATACTATTGCTGTTGCGCCCGTTGTCAAATCGGAAGTGCCGAAGGGTTAAATTATGGCTAGTCAATCGAAAAGAGAGGATGCCATTCGAAAATATCGGCGAAGAAGGCGAACCCACCTTGTAAAAATTGCTCAGTTTAGGGCGAAGGGTTTGATATTGTTAGACAATTTATCAATAATCGTCGTCCAGAGGGTCGCGCATTAAAAATATAACGATCTCATAAAAATTTCGTCGCCTTTGTCGAAGGTTTTAGGCATACATACATACATACATACATGATGAACGGAACGTATTTTCAAACGAGTGCCACTCCTTCAGACACTTAAAGTTCATGAGCCCCAAAATGACTTCCATCGTCACAGGACCATTTTAATGGACAAATGCCGGAGGGAGTATCTATACACATAGTCTTAGCTTTGTACGACAGCTAAGTCTCTCTCTCGGTTAAAAATGTTGAGATTCAGTAACAATCAAGAGCAAGATAGCCAGCAACAAGTTAAACTGAAGACCTGCTTTATATATATATATATATATATATATATATATATATATATATATATATATATATATATATATAGTCGGTTTCTATTTAACCCATACTTGGAGCCCTCAGATCAAAGTGGACCTGGGAGCAATAGCAATAAAAGGGTGGGTCCACACTCCCAAAAACCCACCAGCGCGGGGCTAATCATCGGATATAGTTTAAGGTTATATCCAGGACTTTAACATTCGGTATAAACAGAATTAATTGATATTATATGTAAGTTGCTTTCGGAGAATCATAAATGTGTGTCTGCTTTTTTTTTAATTTAAAACGATAATGGTATCCTTCTTTACCAGTTAATATATTTCACATCTGCTTTACTTGATTTCCTTTACATAACAAAGTATTTATGAAATACTAACTTTTGTAAAAATGTATGCATTAAAGTCGACCAAGTAAACTAAGCTAAGAATATAGACTTTCTTTTTAAATGGAGAACAGAAAAGAAATGCGACTTTCAATAAGGACAATGCTGTGAATTAATTAGATTATTGTATATGATACTTACCCGGCGAGCCCTTGGATCAATGCCAGTTATTGCGTGTTTTTAAAAAGACCTATCGAAGGTTAACATATGACCTCCAGATTTTAACGACACCAACTGTTCCATACAAGATGCTAATGTATCTATTTGTACTTTTGTCTGTCTAAGTAAACTATTGAACGAGTGAATAATTAGTCTATAACAGCTTTCTCTGTGCGTGATGCAGACACAAGATTAGACAGAAAGAGAAACGCGTTTTTACTGGCGAAAATCCTATTGTAAATTTACACGCTAGAAAACTAGACAGACTATACACATCTATACAGCTTGTAGTGGCCATGACATTTGCACACGCTATAAGAAACAAGCGTTCTCTTTTAGGAACTCCAGCTTTTAAGATTTGTGGCGTCTTTTATACTATTTTTTTAATTTATAATATAAATCTTACCTATCTGTATGTATATGTGTACTTATGTATGTATGTATGTATGTATGCATGCTCAAAACTTATGTCAGCTCATGTCATATGCTACTGGTACCATGTAACCCAGTACTACCTGCCTCATGGTCGGGTCACCGGCGACTAAACTGGTTCCCCCACCAGACTTGTTTGGTGAGGAAGGTGGCTAGTCTCCCTGGAGGATTAAAAGCAAGACCTTCCAAAGGGCGAATGAACCCTTTTTCGTGGTCAACGGCCAACTGGCACCGTGTGTGGTTGTATGTATGTATGTATGTATGTATGTATGTATGTATCGGTGTGGTGAGGTGGAGAGGGCTCTCGTAAGTCGTGATGAAGACAACCTTTCTAGGAGAAGCTAATCTCTGATTAACAAAAAACACAAAGCGGGAGACCAGTACCCGCATTAAGCAGGTCTTCAGTTTAACTTGTTGCTGGCTATCTTGCTCTTGATTGTTACTGGATCTCAACATGTTTAACCGAGAGAAAGACTTAGCTGTCGTACAAAGCTAAGACTATGTGTATAGATACTCCCTCAGACATTTGTCTATTAAAATGGTCCTGTGACGATTGGAGTCATTTTGGGGCTCATGAACTTTAAGTGTACGAGGGAGTGGCACTCGTTTGAAAAGATGTTGCATTCATCATGTTTGTATGTATGTATGTATGTATGTATGTATGCCTAAAACTTTCGACAAAGGCGACGAAATTTTTATGAGATCATTATTATTTTAATGCGCGACCCTCTGGACGAGGATTATTGAAAAATTGGCTAACAATATCAAATCTTTCGCCCTAAACTAGGCAATTTTTTACAGGGTGGGTTCGCCTTCTTCGCCGATATTTTCGAATGCCATCCTCTCTTTTCGATTGACTAGCCATAATTTAACCCTTCGGCACTTCCGATTTGACAACGGGCGCAACAGCAATAGTATCATGATGTTTTGCCACATTTTTTTCCTCATTCGCGGTAAGGGTTCGATCCATCCTGCCTAACACCACGTTTTTTTCTCAAGATACGCTTTCAAAAACCCCTGGCAATGCTGGGTACCAATGTTTGTATATTGTTTTAGAGGTGTATGTTCTATGCTAGTTTTTCGCAGAAAATATAATGCAAAAAGAGAGAGAATACATTCGAGTAAAACGTCTATTACTCTCCCCTGTGTTATTCGGTTTGTTTTAATTCTGCGTGCCTTACTCATTTGCAAGTTAATATAGAATTTTAAATATTTACAGGAAAGAAATAGGACAAGACATTCTAGCGTTCTGATGTAAAATCTTCCAAACTCAATGCTGCTACATTTTTTTCGTTTTTAAAAACTCAATCATGTTCTTTAAAGTCCAACCCAAAACAAAATTTCCCCAATACAAAAAAAGCAACCAGAACGGTAAAAATAAATATGTAAATAGACACAAATTTATAAAATCCTAAAAAATATAACTATTTTTTCCAAAATTACTAGACTCAACATTATATCTCTATACTGCTAATATAACTTAAAACTAACTACAATAAATTATTATATCAACATATCAAGATTTCGACAATCAGTAGATTCGCCGTTAAATAACTCAAAAAGAGTTAATGTACCGTGAAGCAAAATAACCACCGTAGGAAGCCACCAAAAACGAAAACTTGAAGATGTAAAGTATTCAAGGTATAATACCCTTTCATAACTTACTGGATTTCCCATTAAGAGCATTAAAAACTGTTAACTACCGTGATAAAAATCGACCAAACCAAGGGTTATGAATAAATATTTGAAGATATACAAAAATAAAATAATTTTTTCTCAAAAATTCGTGGATAAGGAGTTGAATAAAGTGAGAAATATTCATATGTTGTACAAAAAACGATCCGACATAAGTAAAATATTTAATGCATTTTTATGTTAAATCGAACCAAAATACAAATTCTCTGGTCGACGACCTATACAATGTCGATTCTGAAACTATAATAGGTTTTTCCTTTTCTATACTTTGCGAATTTATATTTAATGCACATCGACTGAACCGACATAATCGATACGTACCATCGGACTATTTCGAGGAACGTAGATCCTCTTTTATTTTCCCTCGGTAGATCGAGACTTTTCTCAGGTATTAATTATAACGCTAAGCCGGTGCCGAGAATATTATCTGTAAAATCACAAGTTCCAGAGCCATGGTTTAACTTTAGCAACAATTTGATAAATATAGACTATTTTTTGTCGGTTTTCTGGTAGTCTGATGATGTTAAGCCTATCCTGATATGCGTACGCTGTTGAGTCGAAAAGCAGGTGGTATCACTTGCGAAGGTTCTCAAAGTGATCATTTCTGGCGGCGTTTAAGTGATATGGAAATGCATGATCGTTCACGTCGGTTTTCACGTAGAAACACGCGAGATATTTTCAGGAGAGTGTTTCAATGAATTAACCGAATTAAATTGACGAAGTGTGTTCAGTTCGCTTAGATAAGGGCATCCAACTTGGCAAATATGAACGGTTGACTAAATCAATTCATTTCATTACTCACGCGCCTGAAACAATTTTATAATTCGGAAAATAATAAGTTATAAAAAGTAATTAATATTTGGTGCTTATTCAGAATAACAATTAAAAAATAATATCCATCATTACGATGTGCGAAACAGAACAAAGATGCCATATTTTTCTTGTTTAAGACTTTAATAATCGCTGACTATTCAAATGTAAATGTAATGAAAAAAATTCAGAAAAGAAAAAAATCATTTTAATGTACTTAATAGTTATGAAACGAAGATGTCATTTTCCAAAAATCACGTAAATATATCACGTATTTTTTAAAGACTACCTTATTATTTGAATCCTTTAAGATGAGTAAATTGCATATTTATTTATTTATTGGCGGAAATATTTAATTAGAAATACAGGATGGTCGCTAGAAAAGCGGGGAAGTAGTCAAAAAAGGATTTATTTTACCAAAGAATAATTTTTAGAAAGTTTTTTAAAGACACATGTTAAATTATACTCATTTGGGGAGAACTTGAATGCCTACTAGACACTGTCCTCGAGTGTCTAAGGTCTCTCTGTACAGGGGTTTGCCAGAACAATCTGGTATGAGGATACTTTTACAAAGAAGTAAACCCTGACCAAATATTCAAAATCACATAGTATTCGCAGCCCAAATAAGATCTCACTACGGCTACTCCACAGCTTTTCCGAGGAATGGTGCACCTTCTCCAAGTGATATTACCTCAAGTAATAGCACGAAGCTGGATACTCCACCAGACTAGATAAATTCTTGTCCTGGAATCCAGTAAGACCATTAGACCAACATGAAAGATATACTACAACGTATAAAAATGGTTAATTAGGAGAGGAAAACTATGTTCTCAATTTCTTTACTAACTCAGTATTTGAGAGATAAAGCACTTTAATGGAACATTCGAATATCTATGTATCTCATAGACTTCAAGTGTTAGCCCCTGGTTGTGGGTCCCTTGATTTCTGAGAACTTCGACTGAAGTAAAATAAAAAAAAGAGAAAAAATAGATACTCAAAATGTCGAAATGAGAGAAAAGCATATTCAAGTCATGGCATTTTAAAGCTAATAGATGTGATCATATTCTAATGAAATGCATTCGGCTTCGTAAAGCTATGGATTTAAGAAATTTTATATCGTGTTTCTTCTCTAAGATGAGATAATATGAGTCTTCAATTTGAAAGATCTTTTTCCTTAGAAAATTACTCATATTTATTTTAACGTAAACAAACCATATTTTAGTCATGTATCGTTTTATTTTACTCATCGTTTAAGCTCCACTGAACACAGGGAATTAAATAATTAAGACACAAAACTAAAATAGAACAGATATACTGAAAGCAAGAAAGTATATACAATATTTACATCGAATCTATTGGTATAGTGATGGGAAGATGGTCCCTGAAGAAGGTGTCGGCTAGATAGTCTTCGACTTTCGATCTCGTTGTCTCTTTCGTGGGGTATCTCGTTTAGTTTCTCCCGTCTTTACGGTAAAACCAAAATCATATGGTTGGCACTCCACGTACGCTAATTCGGTAGATCCTACCACAACACGTATAAAACTTGTTTATAAAAAATTAAAATAATAAATGAATTATATACGTACAGAAATACACACATACACACACACATACACACACACATATATATATATACACACACACATATATATATATATATATATATATATATATATACAAATAAAAATCAAATAGATAAACCGAATCGTAGCCACCCCCTGCCTCCCAACCTAAGCGAACACCCAACAGGTCAAGACATACTTATCAAGAAATCATTTCACTAAGGAGACGCCAAACAACCTTAGCCTTAGAACTCAAAATTTTAAGTAACCCCCTTCTACTTGCCCCTTCATATCTCCCTCTCCCTTTATGTATCCCTATGTCCTTAGCCAAACCAGAGATGAACTTTCCAGACCTCCCACAACCACCTAACTGTTCTTGAACTCCAAAACTAAAGCACTACCGACTTACCAAGCCCCCCTACCTTTCTCCCTTTTTCTTTTTCCGCTTTTCTCGCACCCCTACCCTGGCATCATTCATTCTTTGATTCCACCATTAACGAACATTTCTGTAAAGTCTGAGGAGGCTACATGACGGCCAAAAAACGGTTGCGCAGCTGAAACAATAATATAACTAGACAGAAAAAAAACGGTAATAAAAATAAAAAGTATATATATATATATATATATGTATATATATATATATATATATTATCATGTTTTGGTAGACAAAATTAAAGCAAGCAGACCAGGATGGCAAGACAATCCAGAGAATTTTATAATGATATAAATTACAGTCGCGAAAGTGGCAGACGGAGGATCACAAAGTCTAGCCTTTCGAAGAAAGAAACTATTATTTTAAGAAGGTTTTCAGTATCCGATTATTTCTATACCGAAAGGTTGGAATCTTGATGCTTGTTTCTTTAGTCGGGATATTTTCATGTAGATGCAGCAAGTTTAAATTAGCACATTCTATTAAATGCGTGTGATATAGGTGTAGGGAACAACATTGGATCCATAGGAGAATGGTTGGTATGTTCTTTATAATACGGTACCTATTACTTTGAAGTCTTCTTTTAACACGCCTTAAAAGAAATAGCATAATAGTATTCTCAAAAACTAATATGTGGCAAGCGTATTCAAGGCAAGATGAAATATCGGCTTTCCAGATATATAAGCCACTCGCAGATGTAAGTATTATTTAGCAATGCAGATAGAGAAGCCACATTATTTGCAATGTCTTCAATGTTCTCTTTTCTATTCATAAACTGGTGAATATAAAACCGATAACTTTGAACGAAGAGCGTTCAATTGGTTTATTGTTAGTAATGACTAGCTAGGTTTTAGAAGGTACCTTGTAATTGTTAAAGGAAGAGTATACTTATTAGTAGGAATAAAAGTAAAAGTAGAACAGTAAACTACTAGTCTTGAATATTATGATCACCAATAGTGTTGTAAATAGTGTTTTCAGTTTAGGCTCGTCTGAGCTCCAATCTCTTGTCCCCGTCGCCAATCTTTTACGAAAAACACCCGTCTAGCTAAAATCACTGTCATTATTTTTCCCACTCTTTATCTGTGCCTAAATCAAAACCTAGATTTCCATGAACAAAGCTTCTTTCTTAGAAGTGCACGCCTGTGGAACTCTCTTTTGTTTGCCTGTTTCCCGTCTGACTACAACTTGCATGTCTTCAAGTCCAACATAAACAAATTCCTGATGAACCGCCCTCTTAAGTAGTACACTTTATCAGATCTCCATTATTAACGATTACTACGAAATTGTCCCATTGATTACTGTACACGCAATAACCCTTATGCCCGAGTGGTCCGCGGGCCTTGATAAGTGGTGACTTCCATGTAGAAAAAAAAACTAATCACTTAACATATAATTTTTCCTCGTATACAAGGGAGAATAAAGTAACCAAAACATTCATACTCCAATCTCTGGACCCAATAATCCTTTATTTAAATACTGTTCTTCTTACAAATACCATTTTCTTTTCAAGTTATAAGTGGAACCAATAATACGTTTTATTGTGTGTTTATTGATTGCCTCCACACATAATATTTTACCAGCAATTTTGCGCAAATCTCCAGTAATTTTGTAAAGTATGATGTAATAACGTTTTAGTATTAGATTTTTAGCTGTAATCTACTAAAGTCGGATATGATTTAATTTGGAAAATCTTCTAAAAGTATGCTTTCCTAAAATGTTGTTCCAAACGATCGTTGGGGGTATTTTATTGGAGAGTGAAATCTCACCCCCTTTCTTTTACCATGGCAATATGGCAACAACCGGGGCAATTGTTTTGTTGTTGTTATTATTATTATTATTATTATTATTATTATTATTATTGGCTCACATGGAGCTTTCACACAATCGACAAACGATCTGATTGGAAACCTGTGGTATTCTCTGGAAGCTGAGTGACAACAAGTATCCCCAGACGTCCAGCCCTCTCCACCTCCTTCGATAGCATTTGCAAAGGAATTTGCATTATCGCAACAGCCGATTACCATTGATTTCTCGCTGGTAGTGGCCATTGGTTTATACTGGCACTCAGCCTCCCCAAGGTCCCAGTTCTCTTTGCACTTGTCCAGCCGAGGTCTGGTTGGCGCTCGCTCCTCGGTCTTTCAGTCCTTATTGACCCTTCTCGGCCCTTCGGAATCATTTTTTTTTGGGGGGGGGGTCGGTGATGAAACAATGGGGGGAATGCATGATGGGGGTTATTATTATTATTATTATTATTATTATAGTAACAGCAGTAATTGAGTAATACTCAAAGGGGCTCTCAGACAGGTTGTTATTTTTATTCATTGACAACAACCGGTGATGTCCTCCGGTGTCTAGGTGACAACGAGCCTTCCCAGATTTCCAGTACTCACCCTGAGAATGATCATGACAGGGTGTATTGTGCTCTAACCTGATATATGATTTTATATAGAGAAGAAAACAATGCACAGACAAAGAAAATAGAAAGAGTGAACTCACACGTTCAACACACACAATCGTGGAACATTTAAATACTATTTTGAAACTACATAAACAAGAGAAATATATATTTTTAACGTGTGCATCGTCTGATATCGATAGGACATCAACAGAAAGATTGTCGTGATAAGAGCTTTACGTTCAAATTATTAACTCAATTATGATAAGAATGTCTGTAGTTTAATACTGTTTCTTTGCCTTCATTTTCCATGCTTAATTGTCTGTTCTTTGGTCGTCTACGTAATCTATGTTTTTTTACGCTTTATGTTTTGTATAATCGAATTAAAGTTTATCTGATCTCTATGTGACGTCATCCAGACCGCTTCAGACTGGGGAAAATAACTGGAAGATTACACGATGAAATGAATACCAACATATGTCTTGTTGAAACTATAAACAAAATAAATCTAATATAAATATACAGTAGCGTCCAAAAGTTAAGGAACGGTCCATCAATTTCTTTTAAATGGCTTCTAACTTTATCTATGAAAAAGGGAACAAACCTTTTGGTGAATTTTCCAATATTTAATAATGGTAGTAAAATAAAAAAATAAATTTATTTTGGATTTTGAATACATATTTTTTTTTTTTTTTTGCATATAAACAAATTTAATTAAATTTCTGGTATCCAAAAGTTAAGGAACGTGGGAAATTATTAATGAAAAAACTAAAAATCCTTTCAACATTTAGTGAAAAGCCTCTTGTTTTCAATCACACTATGGCATTTTTTGCTGCTGTTATCCATAAGCCAAATATTGGATCTATTTAGCTCTTCTATAACTATTTTTGCTTTATGGCACGGTGCGTTGTCTTGCATAAGGATAACAGAATCAGAAAGATAAGGAACCACATGTTCTCTAATCAATTCTCTGTACATTCGGGCATTAACTTTTCCATGAATCCTCACAAAGGGGCCAATTCCTTTTGAAGATATCATGCCCATACCATTATACTACTCCCTTCAAATTTTACTGTACTTTTAACGCACTTAGGGAACAGTCTTTCTCCATTTTTTCTTCTGACATGTGGTCTTTTTTCTGATGCGAAAAAGAGTGAATTTAGATGCATCACTAAATTGAATCTTTTCCCATTTTTTCTTCCCAAAACAAAGGTTTGGCCTTTTTATTTTTAATAAAAATTAAAGCTTTTGAGCATGGACTTCTTGAAAATAATCAAACTTCGTTTAATCTTCGTGAAATCGTTTGTCTGGAATATTTTTGCCCAGTTTCGGATGTAAAACCCCGGGATATTGAACCGCTGTTTAAAGCTATCAGAACGAGATGATCGAGTGATTTTTATATCTCCCCCTTAGTTGTTATTCGGGGTCGGCCCGATTTTTTCTTTTCAGTCAATGGCAAACCTTTTTTTTCTATTTTCAATAACCCGAAAAACAACGCGTTTAGACTTGTTCAATATTTTGGCAATCACTCCTATAGTCTTTTTTTATCATAATGATCACAAATAAGCTGTTTTCCTTGTATAGATAGATTTTTTCGAATATTCGGAGTCAACATTTTGTTCAGTTTTTATTAAAATTGCTAAAGTTTGTATTAATTGTCCCCGTTCCTTAAATTTTTGGCGCTTGTAATTTAATTTAAATTATTTATATGTAAAAAAACTAATATGTATTCAAAATAAAAAATAAAAAAATAATTTTTAATTTAACTACCATTATTAAACAGTGGAAAATTCACCAAAAAATTGTTCTCCCTTTTCATAGAAAAAGTTAGAAGCCACTTAATAAAAATGACCGACCGTTCCTTAACTTTTGGACGCTACTGTATACTAAGGTCGTTCAAGAAAAAATGCAGTTTATATATATTTATACAGTCGAGTGGGTATACAGGCGGTGATCCTTAAGTTGTGTATCTACCTTAGTTGTTCTTAACTGTGTTTGTGTGTGCGTATGTAAACGATAAGGGTTTACCAGATCTTTTCTGTTATCTTTTCTCTTCTGGAATGTTGTTCTCTCCTGCCACCGCTTAATGGGATGTAAAGAGCATATAAGACGAAAATATAGCGAGGATTTTCTTAATTTCGACTCAAGCTTTCCTGCGTTTTTCCACCCGTCGCCGCATATTTGCTTTGACTCTTTTAGTCTGTAAACTAATTAAAGTCCGAGTGACTACCAACTTCGACTCCATATCAACTGTCTCCTCTCTTTTACTCTGTTAAAAACACCCATGTGCGTACATATTTATATGGGTGTGTGTGTGGGAGGTGGTAACCCCCGTAAACCGGCCTGCATCTAAAACGCACCGACTTACTTTCTACTACACAGTCAATAAAGTCACCGATAACCTTTGGAGCTTTCTGGACCTAGCCGACACAAGTAAGCTGAGTTCAAATCAGTACCGCGTAAACCAAACAACTGACACAGAAATCTATCAATGATTTTCCTACTCTCTAGCTGTACCTTATTGTAAACGCAGATGCTATGAACAAAACTTCTTCCTTGAACTACTCGCATGTTGAGCACTGTTCCATTGGGCTGCTTTCCTGCCGATTACAGTAGGGTAACCTGTAAGGCTTACGTAGACACGTTCTTGTTTAACCGTCTTCTTAAATAATCCAAATTCTACCTAATCTTCACCATTTAAAGATCACTAAACTAACACTTTACATTCATTAAACATTATCCTCGAATGGCCCTAAGGTCTTTAGAATTATGAACCATTATTCTCGAATGGCCTTTAGGTATTGAGAATTTGTGATTATCTCGTAAAAATTTCAAAAAGTGTTTTCGATTTTGTTTCATGCAGAAGTAGATTTTTCTTCGGATTAACAGAAAATCACAGCCACAAGTGGATCACAGCGTGCGCATGGAAAGGTTACGTTAAAAAAGAATGAAAGACCGTCGAAGACCATGTGTGTTAAAAAAAATACATTTATTATTTGAATGTTTTCTTGATCACTAAGTGGCAAAACCAGACAAGTACAAACGTACGCGTTCGTTGCAAATGACATGCGTTATTGGTTCGTTTAACGTTTGTTTCTAAAATGTAAACCCTCAGGAATGGAAGTGTGTGCCACAATTACAAGCGAAGTCTGTTTGGTTAATGATACTTAACTGATATTTCACAACTCTGGTTTTTATTGGATTCGCACAATTAAACACGAATTCAATTTCCTTTTCTATGAGTTGAGCACCTGTTTTTTTTTCGGCTTTATTTATTTATTCATTTTTTCCTTTAATCATGGCAAATTCTCTATCAGCAATGGAAGTATTTTTAAGAATCTAATAGAACATGTTTTTCATTTTTAACTGCGACCTCCTTCTTTACAATGCAAAACCATATAAATGGTTTTTACAAAATCGTAACCTCCCTTTTATTATGATTTTACAATGTTATTTTAAAAAGCTATTGAGATTAAATTAAACCATTCGCGATCACGCGGCTTACTCGGATAAATTAGTTGTTGTTATTCAATGATAACCCAAAACGACTCCAACACATTGTTCTAAATCAACATGCTTCAACAAAGTATACAAAACAAAGGTTATATAGACGAGTAGAACACATATTTTTTCAACGTGAGAGCTACTTATGACGTGACTAAGTCCAACCGATGAACAACCTATTTAAAATGTAAAGCAATATTTAATTATTTTTATATGCAGAGAATATGCAGGTGTACCTTGCATTATTGCATCAACTATATGGCAAAGTAAACATTTTTGTCATTCTCTTACTATGATAACATGCAGGGAATGTTATCAGTCAGGGATGCATAGTCCAGATAGCATCCGCTGATAGAAGACTTCAACTATTCATCAGTCCTCAAGGAGCGGTATTAGGACAATGATCTTTAGGTGGGGAATAAATGACTTATGACGTTTCTCGCAGTCCGGCCGGCTGTCCCTACTGGGAAGATAGTTGGCCATTCTGGATCACGTGCCCACGTTGTGTCTTCAATCTAAGTCGACACGCGCTGAAAAAAAGTCGGGTATTCTCCAGCAAGTCACTCTAATAAGACTAGTGACGTCATAAGAAAAAAAAGACAGTAAGTAAAAAGTCTAAGTGTATTATACAAGCAAAATGAAACACTAATTACTTGTTACATGCATGTATAGCAGTTGAGTGTCGAACACTGGAAACGTCTGCTATCGTGAAAAGTTCGTTATCGATACGGGAAAACAAATTGTGCTTCTTGTCCAGAAAATCTCTACTGCTTTACGTGACATCAGTCATCTTGCGACAGGCGGTCTATTCCGATCTCGGCAAACAGAAAATAGAAGATTAAACGACTTCACAACTTGCCATGTTTATGCACAAATTTGCAAGGACCGGTTAGGGTTTTTTTTTCAGTTTACACGTATCAAGTGTTTAAACTGGTCAATCGGTGTCGCTCGACATTCGATACCATATTCCTACATATCAAATGTCGACCCATTCAACACTTCTTTATTATTTCCTCTATTCCACTTTTAGCGATTAGCTTCTGTTTCTAATTTTGGCTTTTTTTTGCTGTTTATCTCTTACTTTCAAAAAATGTAATTTAAAGCTTTCTTATTTTATGATTTAGTATCAGTCATTCTAAAACCCACTAGCCAGGTTCGATTTCTCGTGCCGCATCTCCCTGATATTAAATATCAGACAATTCACAGTGGTACAGACTCAGATAAGCAAATGAAGCCTTATAATGCAATCGATTTTCTGATGTTAAGGTATTTGTCGCCCGTGAGTAAGTGCTACAATTTTCCATGAGTTCTGGCTTTTCACTGAATGTCGACTGGAAGTGTCAGAATATAAACAACTATAGAAGAGTTCGGGTAAATCAGTATTTCAAATATCGTACCAATGAAAATCAACCTGAAATGGGGTAAATGAAGTTAGTGACTGGCTTACGTAAAGCAATCTTTACAAAGAGTTGTCGAACTCTAAGAGAAAATTGTCATTTTGAATTATATTGTATGTACTGATAAGCTGTGTATTTGAGTACTCTTGTGTCTATAGCTTTGCTACGAGCTCCTTCAAGTTTGCTAAATTATAGCGTACCCTGTACGGATAGATATCGCATTTCTGTTTTAAATCATTAACTGACCTTATCACATTGATTACAGTTTTAGCTTGTATTTGCAGCTCTACATATAATAATTAATCCTGTGGTTACGAGGATTACACATCCCAAGTCGAGCAGCCCCGTTCAGTAATTTATTTGGTTATAATCTGTCTGGTTATCTTCATTTTCAATCTTTGAAAAGAGCCCTCGAAATCTTTATAGGAATTTCCCTCCAATAAGCGATCAGACGTCGGTGTGCCACTATAGCTCAGAGTGGTTTATTACTCCTTTTTAAAAATGTGCAGAAAACAACCACCTTCAAAGAGATCTAGCCCGGATACAATAAGCTTTTTTGCCACATCCATTATCCTCTTCCCGTTTATATTCTGTAATGTGTGTCGTGGGAATTAATAAAGTGCGGGTATTAGCGTCCTACCTACAACTGGAGATAAATATATTCTAGGACACAATCATGCCAAGTGCACCATGACATTGTTTGCAGTGTAAACAAATACCACTTTTTTTTAGGATTTTTATAGATTTCAAGTGCTTATTGACACAATAATAAATGCCTATTAATAAGTAAATTTAGTAAATAATTAGAGTGTTGATATCAACCTCTTTGTGGATAAAATGTTAACGATTAATTTTGGAGCCTGAGCTAATTTGATTTCGAGTCGACATAATGATATCCATGTCATTTTTTTAACTGTTAAAATCTCTAATATATATATATATATATATATATATAGAGAGAGAGAGAGAGAGAGAGAGAGAAATAGAAAGGAACAAACCGTATAATGTGTTCATCAACGTTTCGTCTTTATTTCGAGACTTCCTCATTCATCCAGAAATAAAAACGAAACGTTGATGAACACATAATACGGTGTGTTCCTTTTTATTTCTCTATTTTGTCGGAATACTATTTCCATTATTTTCATCATATATATATATATATATATATATATATATATATATATATATGTGTGTGTGTGTGTGTGTGTGTGTGTGTGTGTGTGTGTGTATTACGATACAATTATAAAATAGAATATTCAGTATATAATAATTTATATGAAATTAGCATCAATAAAAATATGCAATTTAAACATATTGTCAAAGTTAATAATCTTAGTATTTCTAATAAATTTACACCGATCGCATATGTATTTATTAAATAAGTGACATGTTAACTAACCTTTCTCACGCTGTTTTTTTTTTTGGCGCGTTGATTAAAAGCTAATAGATTAATTTATTGACTTTTGTTCGATTATCGATTTATTCAGGAAAGACAAGCTTATCGTTGATTTTGATATTTTTGTCAGGTTTTTATGGAGGTGTACGATTAATGCAAATATTGTTGCCGTGTGTATCCGTAAAGTTGAAAAGCCATTCATCAGAATTATCTTACCTGTGAGTTATGGGTGGCAAACAGATGCTGAAGGCCTTCAACGAGAGGGAGTCGTTGCTTACAAGCTATAATTTCTTACGAAAATAAACTGGTTACACAGATGAATTTAACACGTGTTTTTCTTAATCTGAAAATGGGAGAAAATCTAATGAAGGCAAACCGAACTGAGCCCGTTTTATCGATCAAATCTTTGTAAAACGTGATTTGACTAGATATAGTTGGTGAATATGAGAATGTAGAATTCTTTACAATTTAATTTTAATAAAAAAAGACTTTAAAGGGTGGTCGTTTTAATTAATCTCCTTTTATCTTTCAAGACCTAATAGTTTAAAAATTGCAGCATTTATAAAATTATATTTTTAGTGGACATCCTGTAATAAATGATTTTTAGCGTATGATTATTTGCAATATTTAAAATAATTATTTACCCCTATCAATGCCAGACTGAGAATAATTCATAGTTAGCATCAGGTTATATGTCTAAACAATTACATTCATAGACCTTCCGAGGAGAAAGTATTGCATGATTTTGAAGGCCTTTCAAGGTATTTCAGAGCTTGTGACGTAAATGTTTGTCAAACCATATCGAAGACATAAAGTATATAAAAACTTGCTGTATAGCAGGATGCTTGCGATAAACTCTCTGATTTCCCTGTAACAATCAAATCATTAAACGTAACATCCTTTCGCTAATTCATTCCAATGCAGACCAGATGTATTTTTTAAAGTATTAAGCAATTGCATCGCATATGTATGTGTCTGTTTTGCGCAGATGTTGTAAATACAGCATGCTATTACCGGCAGATATAGTGTATCATGCGAAAAGTATTGTGTCAGCCACGTTTTTTTTTCGAGGCTCTTTATTAAAACCATAAATCCAAGAATTAAGAGAGTCGTTCATGGCACAATTATGTGTGTTGTATTTAGTGATATTACGATTCCAATATTTTTCCTGTTCGGATACAATTACTAATTCCCTACTAAAACATCGATTCCGATACAATTACCAATTCCGATTCCGTTTCTCTATAAATCTCTACATATTTTAATATAGACTTGTTATTTTTTACAGGACAAAATTTATAATGACGTTAATTCAGTTCATTGTTTCACTGTTTGTACAAATATTTTTTATGTTTATGAATTTAGTTTAAAGACAAACGGAATTACGTTAATTTTAATTTGAAAATACGAGAACATTGAAGTCGTTTTTATATTAAAAGATCTTAATATATTATTTTTAAGTAAAGTACAATTTTATTGTTGTTTTCCTTAGTTAAATTAAAATAAAATATAATAGACGACCATTTTGTTTAGGGAGTTCCTGTACGATATAGTTTGTAACTATGTTAACCGCGTTACTTTACGTATTAGGAACGTTTGATGAGTAGGGAAATCACTAAAACCGCATTCACATTTTCCCTGTAAATGAATCACCTATTAAATATGTAGAGATGGACGTTAGCTGTCAAATAATGCAGTTACATTGTACTCCATTTCTTAGTTTTCACGAGAAAATGAGGAGCAGATCAAAACATAATAAAATAATGTTGAATTGCTCGGCCAAATTTGGACAGCATACTTATTATAGAATCTATGGACATTTAATTTGCCTGCTTCATCTTTCATCTTAATTGATGGTGATGTAAGGTATTGATAAACAGGTAGCTATGGATTGTTCCTTTTACTCCGATAAAAGATAAACTACATAGAACTCAGAACTTAATATGTAAACCTATTGGCTGGTAGTGCAAATGTACTATGTCTCGAGTGTATTGGTTGGTTAGTGTAAATCCATTATTCCTCAACTGTTTTTATATATCACACTATGTATTAAGAATGCTTGGCTTGGTTGTTTTGTCTTATGACGTCTCGGGTTATTTAATAACGAAAACGTTTATATATATATATATATATATATATATACATACACACATTTACATATATATATATATATATACACATTTACATATATATATATACACATTTACATATATATATATATATATACACACATTTACATATATATATATATATACACACATTTACATATATATATATATATATATATATATATATATATATATATATATAGCGTTCCCCAAAATCAGCTGACAGATTTGAAATTTGAATTCGACCATATATATATATATATATATATATATATATATATATATATATATATATATAGTTATGTCTTACGAATGTTTGGCTTGGTTGTTTGGATCACGACGTCTTAACGCTTTTCGGTTTATTTAATAACGAAAACTTTGTTTGGATTACGACGTCTGAACACTTCTTGGATTATTTAATAACGAAAACGTTTATATATATATATATATATATATATATATATATATATATATATATATATATATATATAGCGTGCCCCAAAAGGCAGCTGACAGATTTGAAATTTGAATTCGATCAAACGTACCACTCTATGATAAATATCCGCTCCTGGTGATGTAAAGAGTTCCGGTGGCTTTGCTAACATCATTCTAGATGGTCTAAAAAATTTCTTTTCACTCATTTGTTTTCTTCTGTTGGTTCATCTTATATTTGATCAATTCAGCTTCTTTTGTGACACCCTGTATATATTTCCAGATCTCTTTATATAAAAATATTTATTCATGATGCTTGTTTGCTTTTTGTGTAGTTCACAACATCTTAACGCTGTTCGTTTTAATATCGTATTCACTAATTTTGGATTAGAAAACAGCCTTCAAGATTTGTATATTTTTAAATATGCGATAAAATTCTTGTGACTTACTTGTACTGTTTTGCATTTTTTTTTACATTTTTTCAAAGTAATTAATGTTGAATCCAATCAATCCTTGATAAAAGAAGGGTTTATCCTTAAATTGCTTTATGTCCTTGGGCATTTATCCGTTATGTTTATATAGTTTTTCTGTTTATAATATAGTAACACCTATCCATGTCATTAAATATTATAGCTAGTAATTTTAGGCAATTGTAATATGCTTAAAATTATTTATATCATCAAATATTGATTGGTTGTTTTATTTATAACCTTTCCAGAACATAATTGGGGTTTGCAAAAATAAATAAACGGAAACAAAAGATACATATATATATATATATATATATATATATATATATATATATATATATATATATATATATATATATATATATATATATTAAGTAATGTGATTTATAATTTAAAAGTTTTAAAATTTTAAAAATTTAAAAATCAAAATTTAATTAAATTAAAAATCAGTTTCATAAGAAGGAACAACAACAAAGTCAATTATCTGTACGATCGTTTCGGAAATCCGTGCTTTTTATTTGTGGTATACATGAAGTCACGTAGAATAATTATACATAGTTTTTTTGGTAAGCACGGTCTCCTCATCAGCAAATTTAGGAGGATTTCTATTGAATTGAAAAGACACCAAAAATAAACCTAGCATTAAATAAAATAAATAATGATGCAAAAAATATTTTAACTAAACTTAAAATAGATAAATACACAGAAATAACGGTACCAGGTACCCCGAGATTTACTTTAAAAGACCACAAACACAGCTTCAATATCAACCCTACTATTAGACTCATTTGCCCCTCGAAATCAGATATAGGACTGGTTAGTAAAAACATATTAGATAGAATTATCCCCAAAATTAAATCCATAATAAAATACCCACTATGGCAATCTTCAAACCAAGTAATCGACTGGTTTTCTAATATTCAAAATAAAAATAATATTAAATTTCTTTCTTTTGACATTGAATCATATTACCAATCTATATCACCTATCCTACTTAATAAATCTCTATTAATGGCACGAAAATTAACTAATATAACTCAAGACAAAACTAAACTAATACTTATAGCTAGACAGTCTTTAATAACATTTGATAATAAATATTGGACCAGGAAAAATACCCCTAACCACTTCAACATTTTAATGGGATCGACGGACTCGACTTAGGTCACTGATCTAGTTGGCCTTTTCCTTTTAAATGAAATACATTGTATACTCCATAAACAATTCAAACTTGAAGGAGGGCTATATAGAGATGATGCACTTTTCATAACGAATTCTACTAATAAAAATTATGAAAATGCAATTAAAGCTCTACATAAATTATTTAAAAATTATGGACTTAGTATAAAAATCGACCCTAATAAAAAAATTGTTAATTTCTTAGACATAACCTTAAATCTTGAAAATTCTACCTTTGAACCATACCATAAACCTAACCAATCACTTCTATATGTCCACAATCAATCAAACCACCCTAAATCAATATTAAAATCAATAGTTCCCAATATCGCTCTAAGAATGTCTAGACTGTCTTCTACTAAATCAATATTTACCTAAAATGAAAAATACTATAATGAAGCCCTTAAAAACTCTGGATATAATTCACAAATTAAATTCATAAATGAAAATGATAGAAACATAAACTGCATTAAAAATAAACCTATTAAGAGCGTAATAACATATAATATGGCAATGTCTTCCCGTATACGAGTTAAGAAAAATAACCAGGAGACAAAAAAAGATAAAACCAAACTACAAATATTAGATAATAATATAAATAAACAACAAACTAAAACCCGCAAACGTAAGAATAGACACAAGGAGATCCTATGGTTCAACCCCCCGTATTCCAAAAACCTAGAAACAAACATAGCTAGAGAATTTTTTAAAATATTAGATAAGAACTTTAAAGCCCCCCATAGATATAATAAGATTTTCAATAAGAACACAATTAAAGTCTCTTACTCTACTATGCCTAACCTTCATCAGAAAATAATTAGCTCTAATAATAATAAAATTAATAAACTACAAAATGCAACTATACAAAATACATCGGACTGTAACTGTAGAAGAAAAAATAAATGTCCCCTACAAGGCTCATGTAAAATTAAAAATGTTATCTATAGCTGCACAGTATCAAAAACTCCAAATATACAAGAACCTATCAACAGCCATAACTCAACTACCAAATTAAATAATAACACCAACTTAAATCAATCTACCGATCAATTATTAACCAACCCACCACATTATAATCCAACAATAGACCTAACGGAAAATAATCATAATAATCAAGAGGTAATATATATTGGTTCCACATCTGGCCCAATAAAACATAGAATTTCAACGCACAAACATTCTTTTAAAAATAACTCTCTTTCAAACCAAACTACTCTATCCAACTATATTTGGCAACTAAAAAATAGCAATATTTCTTTCAACTTAAAATGGCAAATAATTGAGACTTGCAAATCATATAAACCAGGAGATAAATTTTGTACATTATGTACAAAAGAAACCCTAAAAATTTTAAAATATGAAGATATAAAAAGCACAACCAAACTAGTAAATTCAAGACACGAGCGTCTATCGTGTAATCATAAACGTTGGTTTAAATTTAATAAATATAAACCACCTTAAATCATTAAAAATTACTCATTAGTAAAAAACGATTTTTTTTTTAATAAATTAAGTTAAACCAATTACCGCCCTTAGACTCGTAAATCAAATAATAAATAAAGCCATGACAATTATCTCCCCTTAAAAACTTGCAAAAAAAAAAAACTCTCTCTCTATAGATATTAACTGTAGCGTCTCTAAATCAAAATACGCTAACGGAAACAATTTACTGCACGAGCGTCGCCCTTTTAAAATTCATCATTCAATAAAATAAAAAGCTATAGCAAACATCTAACTGACTACTTTAAATACAGTTCCTGATTTCAAAAAAAGAAAAACCAAAAGGTAATTATATATCTATATATTTTTAAATCAAATTTATTATGTAAATTCAAAAATATATATTTTTTTTCTACTCATTTCTATCTCTAACCTGTACCAATTTTCTTATTAATTTTCTTATAAATTTTATATCCAAACCTTTTACTTCAATTTTTCAGATTCATCTGCCTTACTTTTAATGCTAGGTTTATTTTTGGTGTCTTTTCAATTCAATAGAAATCCTCCTAAATTTGCTGATGAGGAGACCGTGCTTACCAAAAAAACTATGTATAATTATTCTACGTGACTTCATGTATACCACAAATAAAAAGCACGGATTTCCGAAACGATCGTACAGATAATTGACTTTGTTGTTGTTCCTTCTTATGAAACTGATTTTTAATTTAATTACATTTTGATTTTTAAATTTTAAAAATTTTAAAACTTTTAAATTATAAATCACATTACTTAATATTGAATTAGCTCTAGGACATTTAACTATCGAGCTTATTATATATCTAAATTACAACGAGCATTTCCTGTATTTTAATTAAACTAGTAATTTCACTATTACATTAAAATAAACTTAGCTCTTTAGACTATTATTCTAATCTCCTTTTAATTATATATATATATATATATACATATATATATATATATATATGTATGTGTGTGTGTGTGTTTCTGTATGTGTGTGTCTGTGTGTGTCTGTGTGTGTGTATTCATATATTTTAAGCTAGGAAGTAAATATGTTCAGATAATCAGATTTGGTCGAACTAAAGAAAAATGTAATGATCATTTTTGTCTAGGATATCGGGTATATAGTGTGTATTGTTTCGTCAAATCATATGGTCTGGAAAATTTAAACATGTCCACCGTAATTTTATTTATTACTCCTCGCAATTATGAATTCCAATTAATCAGATATAGGTCCAACGTGGGTAATATCCTTCTCAATTTTTACCTAGAAATGCCATTACACTAGTTAGAGCAGCAGGTCGGACAACTAGGAAAAATTAACCCATATTTGTGAAGCTAATCTATTTATCTGTGTATCTGTCTGTGTATGTGTGTCCGTCTGTGTGTGTACATTTCCCGACGCAATAACTCTGTCAATTTTAAGTCTACAGACTCGAAATTTCATATACAGGGTACTGAGATTTGGAAAATAATATATGATCAGTTTTCGGCCAGAGGTTTAGCTCTTAAAGGGTCAAAGTTCAACGATTTGACCTTTGAGAACTCTAGCAAACTCCTCCGACAATTTTGGTATATAAGTTCCTTGAACATGGATCTAATTAATAACATTATTTGAGCCCAAAATAATAAATGTTAAGGAAGTATAATAGGGGTCAAAGTTAAGAAAATTGCCCTTTTTTTTGCTCATCATACACCTCCAAACACCCGGGCAACGCCGGACACCCATACTTGTATTAGATAAACGTATTTAACGTTAACTCTGCCTTCTTGATCTGACAACATGTATCAGCCTACGTAAAAAGCGATTAAAATAACATACTAAACTTTAAGCAATGTTGATCCAAGAAAAGAAAGCAATGCTTTTTAGCAGTCAGTTCTCATAAGGAAAAGTTCCATTTGTAAAAGGAAACTTTCTCCCGAAATCTCAATATATTCAAACCGTATAGAACATTGTCTAATATCTATCATATTTTCTAAAGATCCATTCACCTTCATCACAGGTCATCCTAACTTACTAAAAAATATCTTGCATCCTTTTTACGTTTTTTGTCAAATATTAGATAACAGAACGCACAAAAATTACATAATAAAATGGTAGCCTCGAATATCTATTAATATAGTTTGATTAATATGTTGGAAAGATCTTTTATTTCAAAATGTTAGTGTTTTTTTCTATTTGAATTATTTGTACTTGAGTCACCACTTTTCACAGTCCAAAGGTCACTCGAAGATAAGGGTTAATGTGTGTACAGTGGTATAGGGGAACATGAGGTAGTCATCGTTAGTCGTGGACATTTTGTCAATTTGATTACTTAAAAATATGGCCTATCAAGAATTTGTTTACGTTGGACATTTAGACGACCATATTGTAGTGAGTTAGAAAGCAGGAAAGTGGAACATAGAAAGAATCCTTGTTCATGGAATCTACGTTTAGGTTTAGGCATAGAAAAATTGTGGGGTAATTATATACAATTGTTTCAGATGGACGAGTGTTTACCGTAAAAAGTTTGGTGGGGAGATAAGAGCTCAGACGAGCTCTTGCCATGAGAATAACGATAAAACAGAAGCCGTCTCGCAACATCTCCTTAGTAGGAAAGGTGTTGGAGTGAAGAAATAAATAATATTCCCGCTATGTTAAAAATTATATTTTGAACAGTATCAGGGATGATAATTTGTGTCTAGCAGCTCCTGTACAGATGTGGCAATAGTACTCCATCCTATTATGTACCTGGTTGTAATATAGACAGAGAATTCCTTCAGCTGTGAGATATCTACTGAAGCGGCAGAAGGACCCCGCCATTTTTTCAGCAACCTTGGCAACGGATTTTATGTAAGTGTTCTACTTTAGATCAGGAGTAAAACTTGTCATAACATAACTCCCCAAGACGAGAGACATTCGTTTCAA
>NC_136512.1:76740733-76810733 GCF_053919585.1 Euprymna scolopes | reverse complement strand
TTAGGTAGAACATTTACTTTTCTTGCCTTTGATAACATTTATTTGTTATATATTCATTTTTTGACAACTTCTTTGTATCTGTTAATACAAACCCTTTTCATTTAATGTAACGTTTAGTCAGCTCGAAAAACAGTATTTATCGGTGTATTTGAAAGATACAAATGGTGGCGGACACTGTTGATTATGTTAAGTTTGAGAAAGTGAGTTAAAACTAAAAAAAAACTATGCAAAACACTGTCACAAACCCACCGATTATGTCAGCCTATGTCATGGTAACATATTCGGTGGGTTTTTGACACTGTATTGTATAGTTTTTAGTTTTCAACTTAATTTCCCAAACTTAACGTATTCAACAGTCTGCAACCATTTCTGTTTTTTTCCAGCCGATTAAACATTTTACCTTACATAAAAACACTAAGCAATTATCCAGTTAGGTAGAAATGTAACTTACCTTACCTTTGCTTTCATTTGTTTTGGGACAACTTTTTCGAATCTGTGTATAGTAACCCCCCCATCACTCAGATATTAATTACTAACTCACATTTTTGTATACGGAAAAGAAAGAAAGAAAAAAATTAGCGTTTCAACGTTAGCTTTATCCACAGATTGTTGGTCGAGCCCAAGCCATGATTGACGGTAATCCTGAGGATCAGGATCCAATTCTGCAAGAGTATCATTTTTTCATTTTTTTTTTTAGAGTGGATTGCTGTACTAAGAATATAAGAAACATGCACTTTCTCTTTTTATTAGAATTTTCCATTACACAAAATTAAGCCACAGCAACGCGTGTCAGGGTACAGCTAATATATATATATATATATATATATATATATATATATATATATATATATATATATATATATATATATATATATGTATATATATATATATATATATATGATAAAAATAATGGAAAAAGTATTCCGACAAAATAGAGAAAATAAAAAGAAACAAATCGTATTATGTGTCCATCAACGTTTCGTCTTTATTTCGAGACTTCCTCTGGATGAATGAGATTAAGAAACCAAAAAATATACCAGTACAAATTTTTTAAAAATGTTTCACGTGCACAGTGTGACACAGTTCTATTTCAGAGTTTTTTACGTTTCTCTTAAAGATTTGTTCTTATATTTAAGCGGAACGTGCTGGTGAAAGCTAGGAGAATAGGGTGTCAGCGAAAAAAAAAACAGCGCTCTCAATTTCTATTATTTTCAATACACAGACAGACTGACCCTGTTTCATCAAAATCATGTAGAAGTGGTAAGTATTATTTTTAGGTGCTATACATTTTCTATTTATTAAAGAACCGATTATGAAGATTGAAATAACTTCACAAATGTCATCACTGAAAGCAAGGCAAAACACCAGAAATATTTTTTTTTAAATCCTAAATGAAACCTTAAGGAAATATTTCGTCGATAATTATGCGTGTCTCTAGATGTCAGCCAACAGATATTCGTCGCCGGTTCTACGTCTCTCGTACTGCGTATCGAAATAATTCAATAATAATTCGCTTTGCAATTACTTTTGGCAATGTCAACAAAGCTAATCCTCTAAATAATCAATAGCTCGAGCGTGAAACGTTTTTGCAAGGAAAATGATGGTTTATTATGAACGCGACAGACCAGAAAGCAAGTTTTTTTTTTCCGACGGAAGAACGCGTTTACGAAAATAGCATCGGCATTCTAGACCTAATCATCGTTATATATATATATATATATATATATATATATATATATATATATATATATATAACCTCATGTACATATATATATATATAATCTAATGTACATATATATATATATGTATATGTATATATAATCTATATATATATGTATGTGTGTATATAATCTATAATGTATTCTACAATCTATATATGTATATATAATCTGTATAATATATGTATAATCTATAATGTATATACAATCTATAATGTATATAATGTATATATAACCTATATATGTATATGTACATATATTCTATATATGTATATATATATACATGTATATATAATCTATACATGTGTATATGTATATATATAATCTCATGTATATATATATATATATATATATATATATATATATATATATATATATATATATAATCTCATGTACAGCCCTTTAAGAAAATCGGTGGTTATTGATGAGCACATTAAAGTTGAAATAGAAAGTTTGTCACCTAAGCTTCCATGCGTCAATCACGACGTTTTACTCATCGATCATTATGGCCGCAGGTTAAGACATTTAAAAAAATAAATTTTAAAATTTCAACGATATTTATCGTGGTTGAGATTGTCCGTGAGATTTGTTCCTTGTTAGTCAGATATGTCTTAGTGGCCGGGTTCGAATCTCCCGCAAGAGTAATCGTGTCTCCCTGCACTAATGAGTAGGGAAATGATGACACACTAGGGTCCGTAGGTGTTCGAAAATTATTATTGTTATAATTATGTCAGCATCTTAAAGAAACTCTCGTTGTTGAGTACTTTTTTAAAGTTGAAATAGAAAGTCGGTAACCTAAGCTCGCATGCGTCGATCATAATGTTATAATCATTAGGTCAGTATAGCTGGATGTTACGGCATTTGAAAAATAAATGCAAACATTTTTACAATATTTCTCATGGTTGAGATTAACCATGGCTGTTTCGAATCTCGCTACCGGTAGTAACACCTTGCACTGATGATTCCCGAAAGCATAAATTACTACTTTCTCTAGGTGTTCAAAAATCATTATTACAATATATATATATATATATATATATATATATATATATATATATATATATATATATATACATATACACATATATATATACACACATATATATATATATATACACACACATATATACATATACTGTATTAACAAAACCAAGACATAAAAAAGAAAAAGATAGCAATAAAAAGTGTATTTATCACCTAATGTTCGTGTCATTATTTAAAAACCAGTCATTAAATAATGATACGAAAATTAGGTGATATATTTATATTTAAATAAGCACTTGATAAGGATACGTCCAGGATAAATGTTTTCGCATGCTTCTTTTCCTTTAAGGGAAATTTCTTTTAATAATGTTTTACTGTTTTTTATTCAAGATGTCTGAAGAAAGCCTGGTTATCTGAAAATTTTCAAACGCCATAATGTTTGAACTTGTCCAACTATTCTTGGAACAATTGTAACTTACAATGAAATGCACTTTTTATTGCTATCAATTCCTTTGTTGAAGTTTTGGTTTTGGTAATACAGTATATGAATGCTCAATTATTAAATATGATACTTTTGTACCTTACATTTTAAGTTATCTCCGTTTGGCTTAAAAATTCATTATACTGAATTATACGTACCAGTAAAATTCATATATTACAAACAAGTTCATATATATATATATATATATATATATATATATATATATATATATATATATATATATATATATATATATATATAAGAACAAGTAGTTAATAAAACATGTTTAAAGCGCTTTGTAAAAGAGTTAAAATATATTTAATTTTAAAAAGGAAACACTAAATAAATGGATAGACCTAGATTCGTGGAGTTTCGAAGAAATACTTTCCTTCTCATCAGAGAGTCGGATGTAGCATAATTCGGGATCGTATTTTGATTGCAAAAGTATTAAATGGAACTACAAGTAAGTCATATATCTTACTTGATAACAAAAAGTGAACAGAGTGAATAGGGTGAATAAAAAAGCGATTTCATGTGAATGGAAAGTCTGGTGAAGGGAAAAATTTCACATGTATGTAATTCCAAGATGCAAAATCCAAGAAAGTTAGTTAAAACTCTATTCGCAAGGGAACCGCGTAATTAGAAAATGATCCAAAGTAATCCAAAAGGCAGAAATCCGTGGAATAATTTAAAAATAGGTACAAGGAAATGGGAAAGAATTCCAATATATTATTGAAAGAAAGATAAAATGTGCGTAAACAGAAAGGGTAAAATATACAGCTCGACTGTCGAGGCAAGATTGAATTAAAGAAAATGGGTGAAGAAGATAGAACAAGAAAGGAGGAGGTTTTTTTTCTTCATTAATGTTTGAATCATTGTTTTTGTATCTACATTTAAGCCTCGTGACGATTTTTGCATTGTAATTGGCGACTTTTATAGGTTTTCTAGTATACTGAAAATGAATAATACAGTTTAGTTTTAGGCTGATTAGTCGTTCACCAGGTATGAAAACATGTGTTATCCAATGTGAAATCAAATGTAATCCTTTGAAGGCATATCCTTTCCACGACCGAGTAGGTAGTAATGCGCATGTGTATAACTGAAGCAGACGCCAAAGTAAATATTTATTCCCCACAAAATGGAAAAAATGTGGTGTTTATCACAAAAGCACTTTTTAACATGTCTATTCTGTAACAACATGTGAAGGTAAGGAGTGTGTGTGCCTAACGCCATACTAAACATAAGGGGGTAGAGGTATTCGGAAAGCTGTTACGCATGCGCATTACTTATTTCTCGGTTGTGAAAAATGTGTGGCATGGATTATATAATATCTTACGTTGGATAATAAATGTTTTATATCTGGTAAATTATCTATAGTCCTCTAATTTAAGCGTAAAATTCATTGTCACCTTAAACAGAAAACTTATAAACATCAATATGCCCGATGTTAACGGTGGCTTATAGTTAATGTAAAAACAAACACGAAAATTTTGTATTTAAGTCTGAGAGACCAATTATTTAAAAAAAATGTCATTGAAATTAATGTTTGTTTTCTCAAAATTCAATAATTATTTATATTTTATTCGTTACAAAATGTTTATTTTCATAAAAAGAAACCTCTATTTTGTGTTGTCTTAAAAATAGTTTAATGTGTAAGGAACTCATTCTGAAAAATTACAACACACGCATTCGACAGCTTTACAATTTGTATTGAAATAAATATCATTTTACTAGGCTGGGTTAAGTCGTAAAACAATAGAGTAAATATTAAAATAATATGATTATAGTTACGTATTGTATATTTATAATTAAATCAGTTTTTAACTTTTCGTGATTAAATTATATCTATTTATATGGAAAACACATTAAAATAAGTTAAAACAAAAAATTCAGCATTGCGTAACTTGTGGATAGGGCGGCGATATAAACGGTAAGCAGACGAATTTTTGAAACCGGGAATCAGTTATCAAATGGACGGTTAAAACGCCCTAGCAAGCTGATCTGAATTTATTATCACACACACACACACACCCACACGCATATATATATATATATATATATATATATATATATATATATTTATATATATATATATTTATATATATATTTGTAATATATATATATATATATACATATATATATTTATTTAAGTGATTGATTGTGCGCTACGAAACAGATACTGTCAAGAACTGTATAAATCAATTGTTGTAAAGGAATAAAATACAGGGTTGTTTACATCATGTACTTTGGAATATAACCTTTTGTTATTTATTATATATATTGCTCTGTATTCACACTGAGTTTCTTATATAAGGATTGATATATAACATGTAAATATATATTTCTACAGAAATAGATATATATTAATATATATATATATATTTGTATATATATTTATCTATATATAAACAATGCGTTAGAAGAAAAATTAGGTTCTAATTTTATTTAAATTACATGTGACAGAAAAGTATATAATCTATACATGTATACGTTAGCGTGTGTGGTCTTTTGTGTGCCCCATTTACGTCTTTTTTCTTCCTAGTGACTCTCGTTTAGTTGTTAGTACCCTCTATTCTTGCAATAAATAGTTTTACCAAGAATTCTTCATAAGTGTTGGTTTCGATTTCGATTATAAGTGAAAGAAACTCAAATTATATATATATATATATATATATATATATTAGACATTAAGAGGAGATCATAGATATATATAAATATCCGTTCACACACACCTTTCAAGATAAAGCTAGAACCCAGAATTAGATAGAATCGAGCAATTACATCGACAACGGACAACGCCACACCCAAAGTGGGTTTCGATGTACTGCATCTCATCAGTGACATAGGAACCCAGGTCTTAGCACTTATGAAGTGCGCAATACTGACGACCTAATCATATCGGCCACGGCGCAATCTATTGGCAATGCCTCGATTTTTTAATTCTTATGTTTTTATCCAGTTCTACATTCTGCGATGTGAGAAGCAACGCGTCCTATACAACTAAGATAGTTACTGCTGGTATGCAGGCGGTAGATATCACATCTACAAACATTAACTGAAATTAGCCAACTACCCAGAAACGATTTCGGAACAACCTTATTTGTTGAAGGACATCACCTCCCTACGAGGGATGACCCGCGTTTTCTACACATATTAGACATTAGACATTATAAGAGGAGATTATAGACTGGGTTCGCACCTATGTCGGAGCACGTCGCTGATGAGATGCAGTACATCGAAACTCACTTTAGGTCTGGCGTTGTCCGTTGTCGATGCGATTGCTCGATTCTATCAAATTCTGGGTTCTAACTTTATCGTGAAAGGTGTATATGAACGAGTATATATATATATATATATATATATATATATATATATATATATATATATATATATATATGTATATATATATATATATATGGTACTTATTATCACATAAATTAATATACGAAAGTATAAATTTATGCGTAAGCTTTAAGCATTACTTCACCAGTGCTCAATACGCAGATAGAGCTAGATCGTAAGTTATAAAATATATATGGCAATTAAGCTACACAGAATATTCCGCGTTTCATCCACGCTAGTGTTCATCATGCTTATGCATAACCTGGTGAATCCTAGCATAGATGAAACACGGAATATTATGTGTAGCTTTATTGCCATATATATGCTATAACTTATATATATATATATATATATATATATATATATATATATTAAATAATGTGATTTATATATATATATATTAAATTATGTGATATATATATATACATGTATACATATATACATGTATACATACATACATATATATATATATATATATATATATATATATATATATATATATATATATATACATATATTATTTGTGAGTTTTGGTTTTAGTTTCGGTTAATGCTAATGCACCCAAGTCATATGGATGTATTTTGTAATTTTAGAAATCACAACTTTTAATGTATAAGAATTGATAGAAAATTGAGTTTATAATAATATTTACGAAGTCTGCATGAATTAAAATATAATATCTAAGCGTATTCTACGACCGGGCGTCCCTGCTAGCTTAGATAAATACGTTTGAAGTTTTTTTTTAAACGCTGAAAATTAACAGAAAGCCAACGTATGTATATTACATAGGAAACAGTCCGCAGTGAATTTTTCATAGGTCCTGCTAGTACTACCTGCCTCATGGTCGGGTCACCGGCGACTAAACTGGTTCCCCCACCAGACTTGTTTGGTGAGGAGGGTGGCTAGTCTCACTGAAGGATTAAAAACAAGAGTGGCTAGTCTCCCTGAAGGATTAAAAACAAGACCTTTCAAAGGGCGAATGAACTCTTTTTCTGGGTCAACGGCCAACTAGCACAGTGTATATTTGTGTGTGTATATGTGTATTGGGGTGGAGAGGGATTCTGTAAGCCGTGGTGAAGGTAACCTTTCTAGGAGAAGCTAATCTCCGATTTAAAAAACAAAGCGGGAGACCAGTACCCGCATTAAGCTGGTCTGCAGTTTAATTTGTTGCTGGCTATCTTGCTCTTGCTTGTTGTTGGATCTCAACATTTTTAACCGAGAGAAAGACTTAGCTGTCGTACAAAGCTAAGACTCTGTAACATCATCTTTGTATAGATACTCCCTCAGGCATTTGGGCTCATGGATTTTAAATGTCTGAGGGAGTGGCACTCGTCTGACAAGACGTTGCAATCATATATATATATATGTGTATATATATACACATATATATAACATATATATATATATGTGTGTGTGCGTGTGTGTGCGTGTGTGTGCGTGTGTGTGTTAAATATATATACACACAGGGTATCTATTAAGAATATATGAAATAGTTTGCTTGTGTCACATCGTTTTTTTTTTCTCCGCTGCAACAAAGCAAAAGGGAGCAAAACTTGATTCCCTTAATGATATAACGAATCGGTGCTTTGCTGTTATAAAAGAGTGTCGATAAGCGAAATCAGCAGCAGTCGTAACATAGGTGACTAGCGAAAATATACTCAGCAGTCGTTATAACGATATGCAAATTAGGCAATTGTTCATGCATGGAAGTCAAACGAAAGAAAAAGAGAAGAATAAAAAGAAAGTGGTCGAGCGGAGAAGTATGTTGCTTGCCGGGAAGATGGATCTATGAGGCCGAGGGCAATCAAAACGCTTGCTATGTCCGGTGTCAGATGGCGGGTGGAGAGACTTTTAAAAAGCACATATGTAAAACACTTGGGTGTGCGAAAAGACCTTTGAAAGATAATTAAATGCGTTTTTTGTTGAACAACCACAAATGAATGGTTTTAATGTGCACATAAAAAGTGATGAATCTGATTTGATGTCTTTCGTTCTTTTTTATTCTTTTGTTTATTGTTTATGGGTGGGTCCGAGTGGGTGAATTTTACGACACGGTTCGAATATAATGCTGCGTTACAAGAGACAATCTACTATTTTTATAACCCATCAGAAAATTTGCAAGTTGCATATTCTATAATAGTACGCGCTCAGACATTGCGAACACCCTGTATATACATAATGCATCGTAGATTCCTTCAGCCTTGATATAATACGTACTGTACGTGTGCCAGCGCATATAATTTTTGTGGCAGGTGGTTCACGATCTCAAATACAATCTCTCTTGTGGAGGGGCTGTTTAATACTAGTAGAATGTGAGGGTGCAGTACGGCTGGAAACAATGCCGATATAAGAGCTGAGCTAATACAGCACCTAGAGCTCCCAAATCGTCACCCATCTTATACTCGCTAGACTCAACGTCGCTTGCATTCGGTGATCTGACAAAAACCGGTGTGTAAAGGTTATATAATAGACCCACAACAATCTTAATAAGGAGCTTCTCAAAGAGTTAATTGACTATGACACACAGGGCTGGAAATGCGACATTTCTGACTTCTTTGTCTTACCAAACGATCTGTGTTATATGCAGCAAGGTTTGCAAGTCTACTGCTAGTTAGAGAAGACATAAGATTGTTCAAGGAATACCCTACGACCTCCAGAGGAAGTTGACACAGTAAAAATTGCTTAATTTGTACGTGCAAATCTGCGACGACGAGATGGAGAGACTCAATATGACGGCGATCATCTGGAATGATTCAGCAATGATCACACACACACACATACACACACACACACACACATGTGTGTGTGTGTGTGTGGTGTGTGTGTGTCCCGGAGACAGTGAGTGAATTTAGCTGCGGCATAATCACGTGCAAACACACACACACACACACACTCACACACGCACACATATATATATATATATATATATATATATATATATATATATATATATATACAGGGTGGGCCAAAATAAGGGTCCTATCTTTAAATTTGAATAACTTCCACAAAATAAAAGTTAAACTCACCAAACTTTATGTGTGTGTAGACTGACCCTTCCGAGATTTTTTTGAAATAAATAAAAAAAATTTTGGCCGAAAAACACTTCTTAAAACTTACATGAATTTATGAATTTTTAAAAATAGAACCCTTATTTTGGCCCACCCTGTATATATATGTGTATATATATATATATATATATATATATGTATATATATATATATATATATATATATATATATATGTGTGTGTGGGGGGGTGTTTGCACGTGATTATGCCGCAGCTAAATTCACTCACTGTCTCCGCGATATCATCTATCTAAAATATCTAATCGGGTTCTCCGGACCCCTCCAAAGCTACACTAACCAATAACCTTACAGGTTTTAAAAAATGTTCACATTTATTCAGGGTTAAAACATCTTCATTTGCCATAAAAAATGTCTTATTTCGAGGTTTACGTAATGTGATTTTTCCTTTAAACTTATTATTTTATAACGGTTTTCCGTTGAACACACTTCTACAATTTCAAAACTGAATTATTTTCGTTTTGTTTTCGTGGCAACACACCATAATGAGAACTTTTTTCTAGACTGAGTTAGCTTAAACGAGTTTTTAAGTATTTTTCGTTTACTGCCCGATTACATTTTCTTGTTCTCGTCCGTTCCTGTATTTTCGAATAAGCAGCTCCACGCGGTCAACGAAATCTACCCATGATAGTCTATTATATAAAAGAAAATTGTATGTGCGTTTGTTTGTATGTCTCGCAAAATCTTTCGACAGACGCAACTAACGCTGACAAAATCGCTATCGTTAGAAAGATCGAGACTTCAGACAACAAATATCGAAAGAATTGTCCGAAAAGATTCATTCTCTGACCGTCAACTTGGCCGTTTATTTTTAAGGTTTTGTATCGATATATGTACAAAGCCATTCACACATACCGATCTCGAAGTACGTATAAAATACCTTAATTGTAAGCCCGTGACCTCACAAGTCGCGTGAGCGAACGTATTTGATATTTTTGCCTTCTTTTTCTTTTTTCGTATTACAGTTTTCAGTCTGGCTACTGCGGTTAATTTTGCTTTTTTTCCATTTTCCTAGGTACTCGCTGCTATTTTGAGGGTGGGTGCACTATACCCTAATATATCACCCATTCACTGCCAGGTAACGCCGTGTACCCATGCGAGTCTTATATATAAAAAAGATAAAATGTGTGGGTGTCTGTGCATGTGTGTATATAACCCAAAAAATTTAGACACGGGCTATGAACGCTGATAAAATCAGTATGTTAAAACGACGATGTCCCGGACAGCAAATATCAAAAATTGTCGAAAACATTAATTCTTAGACTGTCACCTGAGTCGGTTTTGTAACGAGGGTAATTTTTTGGGGTCCACATTGTTGCAAGACATTCACGCCTAGCAATCGTTTGAAACACGTTATTTCGAAGACCCGTGATATCATAAATGTGTCGTGTCGAGACGGCTAACGCGTTTGTTTTTCTTTCATCCTTTTTTGACGCTCACACGGGCAGTCACTGATATTTTCATTGAAACACTTTTTTAGGGTTGGTTGCTCAATAGCTTCATTATACCACCTCTCCACATCTGAGCAACGCCGAGTACCCCTGCTAGTATATATATATATAACAGTATACATTAAGCAGTGTTTTTGGATAAAAAGAAACTCTTTATATCATTGTTTTTCGATGTCTTAATATCCATCTTAGCCAAACAGTCTACAAGCTTCTCTGAGCATCTTTGGGATAAACTCCGTGTAAATCTTCGCCATCCTCATTTCGTCGCAATGTATTGTGTATACAGTGCTCATACTCAAATCAACCTGTATACTTACGCACAAGACGGTCTTTATTTATGCAATTCCTTATTTGGCAAAATCAACACCTACACCTCTCATCATCCCTCCCTGCATTTTTTTAATCTCTTATGCCACCCAAAAGTGGGTACTGGATTCATGCAAAGTGGCCCCAAATAAGTTAGAAGCATTTCATATGTTTTCTTTTTTTACCATTTCTCCATGTTTAAAACAATTATATCGCATCGTTTTTTTAAGTGTATCCAAATCCAGATTGCATTTTTAAAATTCACCAGCGGTGACAATCATGACTTTTGTAGAATACATACCAATTCCTGCTGTAGCTATTTATTTGAACATAGATCCGACAAATTAGTTAGTTATTTCATAAGATGTGTAGAAATAACTTACTGAGTGTTCAGGAATCCATGCAAATTTAAATGCGTTAAATGTTTGGGCATTCATTGAAGCCACCCTGTAATATAAACAAGCTGATTGAAATTTGTCGGTAAAAACGTCAAATTAAATTGTTTCCATTTCCGCTAAGACAGTGAGTCAATCAGAAAATTAAATTGAAACATATTCCCTGCGTGGGAATTTCGTAGAAATCTAACTTGCAATTGTTAATTCAAGCTGTCCAGCGTCCAATGCATATGGGTTGAAACAATTACGTTGATTATACTCGTATACGTTTAATACAAAATTACAAATATTTAGGATAAATAGTGTATTCTCAAAAGTATATCCAGCGTATATAGAAATGAAGAAGAAAACATAATCTTAAGAAACTTCCGATATTGTTAATTATATGTAGCCAAAAATTACACGCTTTTCAATTGTCAATTTTCACAACATAAGATCATCGTGTAGTTGCCGTACCTGGCACTCATTTATCCTTTTTCTTTGAGAGGCCCCAGGCCTTGATGAGCCATGGCGCTATTGAAAAACAACGATTACTTTTCCATCTAATGAATTCCAGCTTTAACTCGGCAATCATCAATTTTATAGAAAACCGCCTTAAAAATAAATGAATTTATTTTAGTCAAATACAACCTGAAGGCTCCCTTATTATTAGTTCCTACACAAAGATGTAGGGGAGAGCGCAATTCCATTCTTTAAATTACATCCTTTTCGCTTGATTCTTACTTTATAATATTGAATATTTTGCAAATATGCGTCAAGTACTATTTGACGTAATTTCTATAATTCTACCAAGAATTGAACTGTAGATTCCTGGCCCATATTCATATCAAATTAGTTGAAAGTACAGTGGTTAAGCATATTTAATAGTGTCACTCGTTTCGCATGATTACTTCACTTACACTTGATCTTCATGTTATAATTCTGAGTGTTTAGCAAGGACGTATCACTACCACGCGACAGAGTCTGTATCAGATCTGATCAATCTTATAATTAAAAATGACAACCCTAAAGTACCCGGTCCTTGTTTTATTCATGTTATAGTTCTTAAAAACTTTAAAACAAATGGCATACCGAAATAAAATATCTTTATAGAGAGAAATTTGCTTCTGTTTTACAGAGATAAAGGAACTTTTTTTCTTTTTTTTTACACAGTGATCACCACTTATCAAGGCCCGGAAGCCACTCAGGGATAAGGGTTATTGCAAGTACATTAGGTTAGTGTGGAGATTTGATGAAGTGTTTGCTTAAGGGTGCGGTTCATTAGGAATTTGTTAACGTTAGACTTGAAGACATCCAAGTTGTAGTCCGGTGGGAAGCAGGCAGACGGAACAGAGTTCCACAGGCGTGCAGTTCTAAGAAAGAAGCCTTGTTCATGGAATCCGCATTTCGATTTAGGCACAGATACAGAGTGGGGGACATTTTTCACAGTGGATTCAGCTAGACGGGTGTTTATCGTGAAAGACTGGCGAGGGGGGACCAGAGATTGGAGTTCAAACGAGCACCTGCCATGGAAATAACGATAAAACAAGGGCAGGCTCGCAAAGTCTCTTCTGTGGGAGAGAGGTTGCAGGGTAGAGAAAAGGGCATCCCCCACTAAGCCACGAAGTCTATTTTGTACTCTGTCAAGGCAGGATAGGCTGTTTTAGCAGCTCCTGCCCAGATATGGTAACAGTATTCCATCCTTAGACGTACTTGGCTTTTATATAGATAGAGAATTGCATCAGTAGTGAGATATCTTCTCATGGTGCAAATAGTAACACAAACATTTATCTCCTGATAAGTGTGTTATTTTTTCTCTCTAATGTAAAAATTATTAATCAAATTAGTTATTGCCTATCAGTTCTCAAACGCAAAACAGATGTTGATTTATGCTTGTCTCATACTGTTAGTATCGCAAAAGTATCACCTGAACTGAACAAAGCGACCGTAATGCTTAATATAGCAAAAGCATTTTACATAAGGTGGCAAGAATAGACTCTATTTAAAATTGATATGTTACGCTCATCATAATTATACCGTATGTATCGAAAATTTTGTTGATGGCATTGTTGTCAACGATATTTTTCAGGCCATGATTATTTCAGGACATCATTTATTATCGGGAGCGGGCACGTTGAGTTTGCCAACAACGTAAGTGAAAGTGATTTTGTTGAAACAGATTTGGAGTTTCACGTATATTGCTTCTGATGACAGAGGCTTTAGTATTTTAACTCCAAATCATTTTTTACAAACAGGCTATCAACCTCGTTTGCCTCTTAATAATTATGATTCTGAATTATGTCCTGGTCCTGCCAAATAGGAGTGCTTTGTTACATTCCCTGGAAATGAGGAATACATTTGCTGAAAAATTCAATCGTATCTGTTACAATGATTATATCGTCATTAAGAGAATCGATGCGAAAATCGGGAGTAGTTCCTCATAGTTATCTGTTGGAGAGATAGTGCTTATTAAAGCTCCCAACAAACCCAAACTATTTTGGAATCTTGGTAAAATAATTAAATTAATTACTGGAAGTGATTATAATGTTCGTTCCGTTGTCGTTCTTAAAGACGGGCCTATTCCTTAAAAAATATTGTGTCCTTTGAAATTAAGGATAACGATGATATTGTATCGACCGAGTTTAAGGAAGGAGATCCCTTCTTCTGTCCAACCTGTTCAGTTCCTAATTATGGAACATCACCCATGGTGTATTGTGATTCTTGCGACAGCTGGCACCATGCGTAGGAGTTAATCAGCAGGATACCAGAGAGAAGTGGGTGTGTTCAAATTGTAAGGATGAAGCTCCACGGGTCATTCCACATAGTGCTCATTAACTAATATCTGGATGTTCTCACTCCGTGTCGTTAACAACAGAACTCCCGAAGTCTTATGGTATTACTGAATGAATGTTTAAATTATTTATATAAATCTAAACTCTATACAAGAACTAGATTTGCCTGAATTGCAGTACATCTATACAAAATGCTATTAATACGGTTTTACACCATGGATTGCTTATGGTGGTTTAATAATAACCTCCACAATTGTCGTATAAATGAAGTAGTTTTTTTTATTACACCACGGTCGTTCTTTGCTACGTATGAAAATACTCGCGTGGATTTCGACATCTGAGACCCGCCACAACATCTAAGACAGATGATTATGCAATAAAGGCATACTTCACAAGATTTCAAGCTAAGGTATAGCTGGAAATGTCTACTCAATTATTAAATAATTTTTCTCTGATAGGTTCATAAGAGTAATGGTTGATGGGCAGAAATCGGAAGCTCTAAGTTTTAATGCTGGAGTTCCTCAGGGGTCCATCCTGGGCCCAACTCTCTTTCTGATCTACATTAATTATCTTCCAAATCACATCCTTACATCATTCGTATATATTTATGCTGATAACACTACCATTTATGGTAACACATCTAAGACGGTAAACGACCAAGTTCTCTCCGATTCTCCCTCCTCTGATTGTGAGCACGTAGTGCAACGGGAAAAGCGTGGATCGTTACTTTTAAAACCAAGATTCTGTCTTTACATCATCAACGTTCTGATCCCCAACTAGAATCAATTGAAATAAATGGCCCTCGGCTTGGGGAGGTTCCATGTTTTGACAAGCTTCTGGGCTTGACATTTACTCCTGATCTGAAATGGAACACGTATATCAAATCTTTTGCCAAGGTCGCTGGAAAAATTGTGGAATCCTTCTACCGCTCCAGTAGATATCTCACTCCTGATGAAATTCTCTATCTATATAAGGACCATGTGCGTCCAATGATGAAATACGATTGCCACATCTGGGCAGGAGCTGCTAGAACCAATTATCTTGCCTTGACAGAGTTCAAAATAGACTTCGTAGCTTAGTGGGGTATGCCCTTTTTTCTTCTCCGTAACCTCTTTCCCACAGAATTGACTGACTAGTCTATCTCTGCTTTATAGTTATTTTCCTGGCAAGTGCTCGTCAGAGCTCCAATCTATGGCTCCCCTCGACAATCTTTCACGAAAAACGCCCGTTTAGCTGAAATTACTCTGAATAAGTCTCCTGCTCTTTATCTGTGCCTAAACCGAAACGTATATTCCATGAACAAATATTCTTTCTCAGCACAGCCACATAGTGGAACTCTCTTCCGTTAGTTTGTTATCCAGCTGACTACAATTTGATTGTGTTCAAGTCCAACGTAAACAAATTCTTAATGGACCGTTCCATTAAATAATATAATTTACCTACTACTTTATACTTCTTCCGATTACTAAGAAAGTATCCCATTGAGTACCGAACACTCAATAACCCTTATCCTCGAGTGGCATCCGGGCCCTGATAAGTGGTGACCTCTTTGTAAAATAACGCGTAGAAAGAACCCTACTTTTGGAACAACTGCTATTCTCAGTCGGTGCAATGTCTGCTACAAGACAGGGCAGACAGTCGGCTTCAAGTTTTTACGTCAGAGTTTCTTTCTTTTCCTCATGTCTCACCCGGGTCTGGGTGGATCTCTCCTAGTGGAGTAAATACCAGCGTAAAAATTTATACGTCCCAGCGCGTGCATACAGAGAATGACATACCTAAATATTCACCCATGTGATACTGGTGAGGCTTATCATTGCTTAAACGTACGCTCATATATAAAGTAATGAAATGGATACATAAATAATTAATACTATTTAATTCTAATGAAATATTGTTTCATAAATGTTACAGTTAAAAATATGTAAAGCAATCGATTAGTGAAAATTCCATAAAAGTGTGTTAATTACCTGATTTTAGGTGAATTTTAAAGAATAGGAAGAGGTCAACGTGCATATATATTTTAAGCATTAGCGATTCATTTTGCATGTATCAAATAAACCATTTATATCATACTAGACCACCCGTGACCCGTTGGGTCAGTACGTTATATTAGCTATGGAATTCATGTATGAGCGTGACACTTGTGGCATAAAGAAAATAGTTTTTTTTTTACATAACAGAAGCATTTCTATGAAAGTATATTAAAATGAAAAAAGAATATAGATAGATTTCTATGAGTCGTTCTGTTTATTATAATTGTTATTTTTTTTTTAAATTACAGTTACTGAATTATAAGTGGTTGTTCATACTTATAGGTAAATATGCACTGAACAGGTATCATAATCCTTATTATAGTTAAATTCAAATTTTGATATATCATCTTTTAAATGAAATTGTTAGTTGAAAGTAGAGAATAATAAAAAAAAAACACTCTCCACATGTTAATAATGGCTTTTTAAATAGAAAAAGAAAATAAAATGTAACTGAGCTTGATTGTCTGGCTCAGGTAATAATGATCCAATATAGTGATGAATCTGCCCTTGAATAACTATAGATGGATTCCATCCGTGTTGTGGCTTGATTTCTTTGCAACCAAAAGATGTCATTTGAAACAGGCTATTATATTGTCTCAGGTGTCTTCTGAAGTGGCGAGCTTCTTCACCTTGATCAGCATACAAATAATAGAGTTCATGTGGCAACTTGTGCAACTTTGGCAATCTAACCTTGCCATTCATGCAACAAAAATGTGCAGTTTCTCCAACAAAAAGTTTTGCTTTACAATGAGAACATAGCTTATTCAAATTTCCAACATTCCTCTGTAAGTTTGCTCTGCGCTGTAAATTATATTGACTATTTCGCAAAGCAAGTATGTTGTTTATTTCCACAACATTCTCCTCACCTCGGTTTCGTTCATCTCCTATTCTTTGGCTACTCAGTCTCTCTTCTCTTTGTTGTGCTGTCTCGCTAGCTCGTCTTTGCTCAGCTCTAATTCTCTGCCTGTTCAGTCTCTCTTCTCTCCTCTCTGTTGTTTCATTATTTCTTGTCTCTTGTGTTCGCATTCTTTGCATGCTCAGTCGGTATTCTCTTCGCTGCGGCGTTTCTAAATTTCGATATCTATAATCTTTTTCCCTTTGTTTTTTCAAGCGAATTTCTCTTTGTTCACTTGTTTCAGAAGCTCTTTGAAGTTTATACGTTTCTCTAGAACGAATCAGTCGAGTTCGTCTTTGTTGTTCAGTTTCAGTAAGTTGTGGCATGCCAGAGGGACCAGCTTGTTGCTGATCCACATTGGTTTCGTCGTTGATTTTGGGTTTTTTACTTTTTATTTGGTTGTGTGACATATTAGTAAAGTTCTACAAAGAATGTAAAATAATTTGTTACAGCTTTGTGTAACAACTTCTGAAAAATTTAAAATATTAAATGTGTTAAAAAATGGATGTAATATGTGTAAAACATATGATTCAAGTATTTGTTGTTAAAAACAACAAAAGGAAACACTATTTAATGTAATAGAAACGTGTGCATTTAGCAATGCGGCTTTCCGTTTTTGTGTAAAAACTTCTGATGAATTTAAAATATTGGATTTAAAAAATATATTGGATTTAAAAAATGGATTTAATATGTATAAAACATATGATTCAAGTATTTGCTGTTTAAAAACAACAAAGGAAAACACTATTTAATGTAATAGAAATGTGTGCATTTACCGATTCAGCTTTCCGTTTGGAAATGTAAGCAGACGACTTTAAAAAACATGGGAAGAAGAAAAAGAATTTTTTTTGTAATAACGGCCTCTAGTAAAAAGGTCTGCATTAGTTAAGGGGGATAACTCTATCCAGTTTTACATCGCTCCCTTTTTCTCTCTCTCACACATACACGTAACTATTTCTCGCGTACGTAACGAAAACAGAGGGAGTAGGAGTGTTGAAATCTATGAGAGTGAAAGTGAGAGGTGTTTTCTTTCACCGCCGCTGCTTCTATTAATAATGAGTGTTGTTTTTCTTGTTTGTTTACTTTTGTTTTTTAAAGGGGAGAATTTTTTTTGAAACTGCGACAGACTTTACGAAGTTGAATGTTTTTAGCCGTTAAAAAAAAACTACGGTTGATTTTATAAAATTATTTATTTATAATGACATGAATTAAAGATTTCTCGCGTACGTAACGAAAACAGAGGGAGTAGGAGTGTTGAAATCTATTAGAGGGAAAGTGAGAGGTGTTTTCTTTCACCGCCGCTGCTTTTATTAATAATGAGTGTTGTTTTTCTTGTTTGTTTACTTTTGTTTTTTAAAAGGGAGACGTTTTTTTTGAAACTGCGACAGACTTTACGAAGTTGAATGTTTTTAGCCGTTAAAAAAAAAAAACTACGGTTGATGTTATAAAATTATTTATTTATAATGATATGAATTAAAGATTTCTCGCGTACGTAACGAAAACAGAGGGAGTAGGAGTGTTGAAATCTATTAGAGGGAAAGTGAGAGGTGTTTTCTTTCACCGCCGCTGCTTCTATTAATAATGAGTGTTGTTTTTCTTGTTTGTTTACTTTTGTTTTTTAAAAGGGAGAAGTTTTTTTGAAACTGCGACAGACTTTACGAAGTTGAATGTTTTTAGCCGTTAAAAAAAAAAAAACTATTTGATCAAATTAAATGAAATTGTTTGTATTAAAAGCGATATAAAAATTCCGGAATTGGAATAACGGATTGAAGACGTTGCTATTTACGCATGCGCAACCGGATGTTGAAAACCGGAAATCTGATTGCAAACATACAAGATCCATAGAGTTTTAGTATTATATAGATTGTTTAGATGTAAGCCACTTAATACTCTGTGCGAAACTTATCGCATGTGCATGTATGTAAATGCTCAAGTTTGCAATTATTTGCACTCGTAGGTTTTTTTTCTTTTTGTTTTTTTTTTCAAAAGAGTCTTTACGTATTAAGAACAGGAAGGCAGCTCGATGATATGGATTAATGGAAAACATTACACAAGTAAAAGCTATGCATTAGAAGCCTCACAAAGGGTTATTAAAATCTTGGAGGCACAACTAAATGCTAAGCATATTCATGTCCGCAACAGTAAAAAGAAAATTAAGTAAACATTTAAAATAAACAATATTGGCCATGATGTTTCGGAATTTTGGAGATAAGGATTGGTTATTTGCATTATTATTCATCGGACTACTGTTCTCATGTTGAGTGTGATTTTCACACTCAACATGAGAACAGTAATCCGATGAATAATACTGCAATGTTGACCATTCTCTAAACTAGAGTCAGAATCGTGAATAAACCGTAACCTGAAAATTATAGTTTACTCAATAAATGTATCGGAATAATCGAACACCTTAATATTGTCCTATCAAATAATACGAATAATACAAATAATATAATGGATATATTCGTGTTTAAAAATCAATATTATATATCATTATACGTTAGTGTTGAGATTTTTTTTTTTTTTTTACAAAGAGAACCACCATTTGTCAGGGCTCTGACGCCACTCCAGGATAACGTTAATGAGTGAGCAGTACTCAATGGGTCAATATCGTAGTAATCGTTTGTAGTGGAAATGAGGTAAAATGGATTACGTAAGGGGGCGGTTCATCAAGAATTTGTTTACGTTGGACTTGAAGACAGATATATTGTAGTCAGCTGGAAAGCAGGGAAAAAGGAATAGTGTTCCATATGTGTGCAGTTATACGTAATACACTTTGGTCATAGCATCTACGTTTAGGTTTAGGCGCGGATAAAGCGTATCGGGAAATAACCCTAACCTTAACCCGACATAGATGTAACGGTATATGTGTTTGCTTTTTGGTTATTTGTGTGTTGTTCGTTTATGGAACGATTTTAAATTAAATTGATTTATTTAATTTGACGTAGTTACAGGAAAACGAATATTTGCTATATGTCATTTGAATTTTAAATTTTCTTTTGTTTTTTGATATCTCGTTGTTTATTTTCATAATTATTTTAAGGATTTTGGTTAACAGACTACTTCATATCGAATGTTTCATAAAAGGCCTTTGTCTGGCCAGCGATCAATCATTAAAACACAATCTGACCCGCAGGGTCGAATGAGTTGCCGACACCTAGTCATAATTAATTCTTAGTTTCGCCTGAATTTTCATTATACTTTCAACATACAAATAATATTATCACTTGGAACAGATTTTACTGAGCACTTTATCAGATATATTAGAAGAACATCAGACGTTACATCGACCGAAACAATTTAATAATAAAACCTGAATACGGAAGCAGTGGTTGGAAGTGTGAAAAAGTATAACTGATCCTATGATTATAACACGATCAGCCGAAAACTAGTGTGTGACCGACCCTCCTGTTACATTAAATGTCTTAGAAACGGGCCTATGATGATGTGACGATAGGTCCGCCAATAGAGACTGAGTATCAATAGGAAAATCATACCCAAGATGTTGGATGTGGGTGTGTGGCTCCTTCTTCACACATGAAGTCATCTTTACTTTTGGTGGCATTCGGGTTGGAATCTTCTTTTTCCTCAGGGCCGCCTAATTTTTTAACGAAGACATTTATGGCAGACACACACACGCAAAAAAATCGACACGCGACACAATTGTAATATATATTATATTATCGTAGCTACTTATTTAACAAAAGTATATATTTCAATACAATATACAAATTATAATAACAATTTACAATTGAAACAAGACAATAGGTTCTTCAAAGCTAACTAACCTATGCTCACATCATTACGGTCCCTACAAAATAAGGCCGATAGAGGAGAGGAAATCCTGGGGTTGCATTACTGTGTATCCTTCCGCCTACGGCTAAATTACCACCTGGCCATGCAGGAGAATGGTGCGCAGCGACTTCTACAACCGTGGCACTGAGATAAAGCGCCACATAATACTAATACTTATTTTAAATATTCCGAAATACAAAAAACGCAAACACACATTGTTTGAATCCGAGTATTTCTTTTACATTTAAAAAGAAAATAGTGAATCCTTATTAATAAATACTAGCGAATATCAACATCATTCACATACTGTGTTTATTGCTTCTTATCTTAAAAATCATTTAATGCATTTTGCTATGGGATTTAGACTTTCACGCGTCCATAAATGACACTCCAAAAATGGATTCCGATTTATGATAGTATGAAACATTATTTAAAGTGCGTGCTCGTCTAAAGAGATAATTTCAAATTTTGGGGGTACCGAAACCAAAGCAAAATCTGATGAGAAAGAAGTAAAATCTTACGGATATATATATATATATATATATATATATATATATATATATATATATATATATATATAGATAGATAGATAGATAGATAGATAGAACTACTTAATTTAATCACATAAAATTAATATACGAAAATATAGATTTATGTGTAAACTTTAAGTATTTACTTCAAAAGTTCTCAATACGTGGGTAGAGCTAGTTAGTAATTTATAAAATATATGTGCCGATTAAGCTACACTGAATATTCCGCGTGAATCCGCGTGAATTCGCGCATAAGCCTGAGGAGTCCTTGAGTGGATGAAACGCGGAATATTCAGTGTAGCTTAATCGCCATATATATTTTATAAATTGCTATATATATATATATATATATATATATATATATATATATATATATATATATATATATATATATATCAAATTCGTTGCTCTTCGTAGCTAAAGGTGGCCAACAATATCACGCTTTTAGAAAAGCAGAACAAAAACGGGGATTCTATTATTCGCACGCATTGACCTATTTCAACTTCTCAGTTGCAAAGGTTATGTAAACCCATATAAAACAATATAATATTAAACATGCCAGAGGCGCTTTAAAGTATTAAAACCGTGTGAAACGAGAGTTCCTTCCACTTTGGAAAAGTGCTCCCACTTATGGGGAATTCATAGCGCAATCTCAATTCAATAAACAGAATGAAGAATACAAAAGTTAATTATCAAATTACAGTATACAAATAATCAAACTGTAAAGGATAGAACTATAGAATCGCATAGAAGATTGTCACACAATCACCAAAAACAATGGGAATGTATGAGATACACCAAAAATATGTTTTAAAAAGACTCATATAGATAGGCCAACTATAAATATGTATATAGGACACACATAAATATTTATTTAGCTACGACGAAGTAAATATACCTAGCCTTTACGTAAAAAAGAAATACCTCACGCGATTGAACAATTTGAGAAGTTTTATGCATAGATACAGAAATTAATCTCGAATTTATGTTACACTTTTGTAGAATCCCATTTGTAAAATCGTTTTCGCTTGATTCCAAGGCTGGGTCATAAGCGCCTTGTGGATAATTTTCACTTGTTACTTTGTTAATTTCTAAAAAATAACTTCCTTATACGAGATATTATATCTAGTTTTACCATTATAAATGAAATAGTAAAACTTTATTCTTACTCCCTACTATCGGAACACCGATATATAGCTCTTCATGTGAAAAATAAACGATTTTTATATAAACACATTGTTTTATATTTGCTAGGTAGCCAATCAGCTTCTTAATTGTGTTTATAGCCAGGTATAGGTATTAACGAGAGACAATTTATGAATTTTACTTGGTTATTATGAATCCTCAATATAAGAAGAGTAAGATATATCTTGTTGATAATTTACCAGCTTGCTACACTGGACATGATAATTGTGCAGAGAGATAGTTCCCCAATGAATAAAAATAAAACTATTCGTTTAAAGTATAAAACGTGTGCAACTTTAAAAATAGTGGGTAAGGTTTTATACGAGATATAAAGTCCGGGCATAAAAAGTGAAAAAGACAAAGGACAAAATATGAAATAATTAAATAAGCAAGACGAAAACGAGACGTAATTAAGGTTCCCAGCGTAAGGTTAGATACTAACCAGGAACGCCTTGGACTGAGATGTGAAAAGGGTGACCGTCAGTGAACTATCTATAAATGAGAGGAATGTAGGTGTATATATATATATATATGTGTGTGTGTGTGTGTGTATACTGTGGACATTAATACATATAGAAAAGGTTTATATATATTTATTTATATATATATATATATATATATATATATATATATATATAAACCTCTTTTTATATATATTAATGTATGCGTATATATATTTGTTTATAAAAATTTTCCGACTAAACGTCTCTGTCAGTTTTTGCTCAACAGGCATAAAACTTAATATATAGTGTATTCGAACCAATACGAAAATTTATATTCGTTTTTAACTGGGGAAAATCGGTGCAAAATAAATTGAATTTGCCAAGTGAATGTCGAACGACGAGATTACGAATGTGTATGCTTAACATAATAGCTACTGATTCATGTTATAATTTTAACCCTTAGACCAAACATATCTTCATAGCTCATGCATTAACCTCAAAGTAAAAGTAAATTGTAAGCTATACGTTTTGGTTTCGATTCCCGGAGGTCATTTACTACAAACATTAAAAATCAAGACTATATATTACGTCCAATATAATATAATAATAAGTACGAAGTTTGCATTAATAAGAATATCATATTTAAGCGTATTTTTCGAAAGAGCGAGAGAGAGAGAAAGGGGATAGAGAGAGAGAGATCTGCTTGAGAGGCTTTGGACGTAGGTATATTTAATAAAAATCGTCTCTTGTCATTTGTAGCATGATTCACTCTGAGAATTCTTCCATCACATTGTGGACTTCCAAATCAAGTGTCAGAATCATGTGGCATGTTCTTTTTTCTAACAAGACAGCTGCGCATAGGAAGTGATTCAAACGATGGCGGTCACGATTACCGAAAAGATATACAGAAACACGCCAAGAAAACACCTGATCTTGATTCAATGTCCTCGTCACGACATTATTTCCTACGTGAAGAACCATATTAAAAAAAAAAACCCGAACTAATATCAAATTCTATTGTTGTTTCGAACAGGGTAGATTTTTCCTCGTTTCGCCGTTTTGTATTCGCATCGTGTTCACGAGGACATTTTTTTTTATTTAACGGGCAGCAACAGTAGACATGATTCGGGTAGCAATTTGCTGAAAGAATGTGCACGTGCATTTTTGGATATACACTTAACCATACATATATTTATATATGTCACTCGCAGATATGATTATTCTTTATTTTAAACAGAATTCCTTCATTAATTTTGCAGTAGAATATTTCTTTATACAGTAAGCTTAGAAAATAGACTTCGTTTCCATTCCTGGCGAGGGAAATGACTTCTGTTTAGATATCAATTCCAAAGGCCGAATTATAGCTCAATGTAGAAAATATATTACATCTACTAACATTCTGACACAGAATTATGCACGGTTTTAATATATATATATATATATATATATATATATATATATATATATATATATATATATATATATATATATATATATATATATACTAGCAATCGGTGCCCGGCGTTGCCCAGGTGTTTTGAAGTGTATGCTGAGGAAAAAAAAGGTCAATTTTTTTAAACTTTGACCCCTATTATGACCTCTTAACATTTATTGTTTAGGGATCAAGTAAAGTTAATAAGTTAGATCCATGTCCAAGGAATCTATATATAAAATATCACGTGTTCAGACCTTAAATTGTAGGAGGAGTTTGGTAGAGTTCTCAAAGGTCTAGTTGTTGAATATTGACCACTTAATCGCCAAATTTCTGTCGAAAACCTATCACATCGATTTCCCAAATCTCAGTACCCTGTATATCAAATTTCGAATCTGTAGGCTTAAAATTGACAAAATTTTATTGTACGTAACTGTTATAGACTGAAGTTCTCCGAAAAAAAATTCACTTTATTTGATCAAGTAGTTTTTTTTTACAGCGAAAAACAATGATTTATCACGGCTACGTCAACGTGGCCATTTTGGAAATGTTATTGCAGGCCCAGGAATTCCCCAAGGGCAGGTAACTGCCGCACATAGCAGAATACCTCCATTTTAGGCCAATCTAGCCCTTTCCCCCCCCCCACCAGAATGAGATTTTTTTTTTTTTTTCTTTGCGAAGACAGATGCCATGTTTGGAGTGTTTTTTGTTTTTTTTAATTTGTAACAGAAGTAAATAAACGAAGTTTCGAAGTTATCCATGCGTGTCCAACTGGGCATGTTTCGAAAATAATCTCGTATAAAAATTCTTCAATTCTTTGCATTCTTCAATTTTTTTGTATATTCAATAGTATTCTTATTTAAAAAAAAAAAAATACGCAAAAAAATTCCAGATTTAAAAAAAAAAAACGTAAAAAAATTGCAGATGTGTTGTGCGCATCTCAATATGGCGAGAAAAAAAAGGCTAGATTGCGAAATTTGGCATAAAATGGAGGTATTCTGCTAGGTACATTTCCAAAATGGCCACGTTGACGTCGTCGTGATAAATAATTGTTTTTCGCTGTAAGAACAAACTACTTGATCAAATGAAGTGAAATTTTTTCTCGGAGAACTTCAGTCTATAACAGTTACGTACAATAAAATGTTTGTTTCAATATTTCCATTTTTTAATGTCGTCACTAAACTGTATAAGTATCGATAGTCTTATCAACACCCCTTTTTTCTATTTATTTAAAAAGAAAATACAACTTTATACAAATTCCCTATTAGTTTTTTTTTCGGTTCTCTTATACGATGATCATCTTTAGTTAACTATTACGTGTAATTATATTCATACAGATATTCTATATGATTTACATTTGCGTAATATTTGCGTAGAAATGAAGAAAATAAAATTTACTGTGTATTTATCGTGTTGCCATAACAACGTGACGTAGCCAAGGACGGTAGTGGACGTGAGTGTGTGTGCGTGTGTGCGCGTGTTTTCGTGCTGTATTGTTTGTAGTAGTAGTAGTACTAATAATCTGTCCAGCGTTTGCTTTCTGAATGGCGGACGTTGAGTCGGAGGTTCGATTTTTAGATTGTAAGTTAGTTTCGTATTTTTCTAATTTGTAAATGGCAAGTTAGGAAAAAATTAAACCCTTCCAAGATGGACAATAAATAAGACCAAAATAGTTTATGGTAAAGTAAAGAGCGTAAGAACTATACTTTTTTAGGAGATGTGATTATTGGATTAACCAATCAGAAATCGTCTGTGGCACACACATCTCTGTTTTTATAGATATACTAGCATGGGTGCCCGGCGTTGCCCGGGTGTTTGGAGGTGTATGCTGAGCAAAAAAAAGGGGTAATTTTTTAAACTTTGACCCCTATTATGACCCCTGAAAATTTATTTTTTTGGCCTCAAATCAAGTTATTAAGTTAGATCCATGTCCACGGAACCTATATCTAAAATTTCAAGGGTGTAGACCCAAAATTGTCGGAGAAGTTTGCTAGAGTTCTCAAAGCTCAAATCGTTGAACTTTGACCCCTTAATCGCCAAATTTCTGGCTAAAAACCGATCACATAGATTTTTCCAAATCTCAGTACCCTGTATAATTTCGAGTCTGTAGACTAAAAATTGACAGAGTTATTTCGTAGGGAAATGTACACAGACACACACACACACACACTTTCACTTTTATAGATATGTAGATTTAAAATTTGAGTCTGACAGAATGACAAAGTGATATTGCAAACCGATATATTAAACAAACGAACTTCAAAGAGACAAATGAACACATAAGTAAAAAAAAAAAATGTATTAGAAAACATTTCTTGATTATTCCACGTTTTTTTTACAGACCTGACGACTGAGGTTCGCTCTTAATAAAAATTGTTTTTTATAGTCTTAATTTTGACTTCCTTTTTCATAAAAAACTAAAAGAAATCAAGAAGGAAAAGAAATTTAATTTTATTCTTTTTTCATTAATTTCTTTCTGTGCAAAGCAATTCTTTCAAACTTAATCTGTTTCCAAAATGTTTTTATTTCATTCCCCTCCCCCTTCATTCATTTTCCTCCGCATCCTGGCAAGTATTAAAATAAACCATTTATAATATTTATTTATGGATTTATTTACTTATCATTTCTTTTGTATCGGTAAATGAATTCTATGCACCCACCATGTTTAAGTTTGGGAGTAAAAAATGTACGATGAACAGAAGGATAGGGAAAATAATGTATATAAATACGCAATCATAGGTCATTATAAACATCATATACATTTACAAAACTTCCAAATTGGATTGAAATAAAGAACACGATGATTTATACTGAAACTCATCTAATATTAATAATAAAAAAATAATAAAAAAAACACAAGTTGTTTGTTTAAGTATTATAAGCAATTAAATATTTCGTTGTATTATAGATTTTAAAGATTAGAATGCGTTCTTTAATTACTTATAAATTACATTTTAAAAAGTGAAGGAACACGATTTGATTTGTAGTAAAATTGAAGTTTATTTAATAAAATTAAATGAAAATTATGCATGTAAGAATATGAATATTTGAAGCAGAACACAAGCAAAACATTTGATATGAGGTGAGACAATAAACAAATATTAAAATTAAACAATTTTTTTAATCAAAATGATTTTTTTTTAATCAAAATGAACCACAATATTTTTAAATACAAATGAACCACAATATTTTTTCAAAATCAAAAACAATATTTTTAATGGGTTTGTATTACTGTACACATAGATTCGAAAAAGTTGCCAAAAACAAATATATAACAAATAAATGTTATCAAAGGCAAGATAAGTTACTTTTCTACCAAACTGGATATATTTTTCGTATTTTTATTCAATGTAACATGTTTATTCAGCTCGAAAACCATACAGTGTTTACCGATGTATTGGAAAATTCAAGATGGCGTCTTAGTCCCTCTTGAACACGGTAAGTTTGGGAAAAGGTGTTATAAATAAAAAACTGAATAAAATACTGTTAAAAACTCGCTCAATATGTTACCGTGACATAGGTTGACATATATTCGGCGGGTTTTTAATAGTATTTTTTCTAGTTTTTTATTTATAACACCTTTTCCCAAACTTACCGTGTTAAAGAGGGAGTGAGGCGCCATCTTGAATTTTCCAATACATCGGTAAACACCGTATGGTTTTCGAGCTGAATAAACATGTTACATTGAATAAAAACACGAAAAATATATCCAGTTTGGTAGAAAAGTAACTTATCTTGCCTTTGATAACATGTATTTGTTATATATTTGGTTTTTGACAACTTTTTCGAATTTATGTGTACAGTAATACAAACCCGTTTTTCGAGCTGAATAAATATGCTACATTGAATAAAAACACGAAAAATATATCCAGTTTGGTGGAAAAGTAACTTATCTTGCCTTTGATAACATTTATTTGGGTAATCTCCAAAAATACCGTTAGGGCTTACAACATGGCCGCCAGAAGAGTCAACAAAAAACTGCGAATAAAATATATAAAACTCGTAATTTCTGTTTTTAAAGTGGGTTGTCAATTTTCTTTATGAAATATACTTCCAAAATAAACTATTACAGTCGTTTAAAACATAATAGAAGTATTATTTTTTATTTTTTAAAAACAATATTTACAAAATGTCTACGAACGTGCGTAGACATTTTGTAAACATTGTTTGGTTGCCATAACAACGTGACGGTAGTGAACGTGTGTGTGTGCGTGTGTGCGCGTGTGCTTGCTAGTACTACTATTAAGTTTGTCGGAGCGTTTGATTTCGTGTAGTTTAGTTTCGTATTTTTTTAATTTGTGAATAACAAGTTATTAAAAAATTAAACCCTTCCAAGATGGACAATAAATAAAGCCATACTATTTTATGGTAAAGGTAAGAGCGTAGAAACCATTGTTTTTTAGGAGATGTGATTATTGGATTAACCAATCAGAAATCGTCTGTGGCACACACATCTCTGTTTTTATAGATATATAGAAGATATATATATATATATATATATATATATATATATATATATATATATATAGAGAGAGAGAGAGAGAGAGAGAGAGAAAGAGAACCAGAGAGAGAGACATACAGAAAGAGATAGAGACAGACAGACAGTCAGACAGACAGACAGACAGACAGACAGAGAAATACAAAGGAACAAACCGGGTTATATATAATATTTAATTGGAATTCATTATTGAGATAAGTATTATTTATTAATTTATTTATTGCGGACTCTTTTCTTCGTGAGAATAAAAGTCCGCAACCCAAGTTATGTGTTGATGAATGTTTCGTCTATTTCGAGACTTTCTCTGGATGAAATAAAAACGAAACATTGATGAGCACATAATACGTATATTACATTGAGAAATGCTAGCATGAAAAGTTATATAGTTAAGATTAAACTTATAAAATTAAAAGAACTAGTTTTAAAACTGGAAAAGAAAAAGACAACAAATTCTAGTAAAAACATATAACACATTCATAACTTAAAATATTGCAGCATGAAGAATATTTTCAAAATTCAATTGTACATTATATAATCAGCAATGTTATGTTTCTATGTAATCCATAGTTTTTCCAGACCTTGCTTTGTCAACAATCCAGTAAAAACATTTTCAATTTCATAAATTAACTAAGTAAAAAATATCAAATAAAACACTAAATTGGTCAATAAATTATCAGCAGTCCGTTTGGCTTACGAGCCAAGGCAAAAGCTCAGTTAGCGATTCAGCATAGCGAGGGTGAATTAACAGTTGGTATACAGCTTAGCGACAGATCGGGACAGCAGTGAATTATATGGGACTGTTGTAGCTGAATTGACTTAATCGTAGCGAGAGGGCCGTCAACGCGGGAACGCAAGAAATGAAAACATTGCATAGCGGGGAAATAGAGTTGGTTGCTATAGTAAGGGACAGTCAATCAGAATAAAACCCGTGTCTCCGTACTTTACAAATTTCGAGAAATTTTAAGCATTATAACTTTTGTTTTTCTGAAGGAAAATAGAATTTCTTTGGTTTTAAATATAGCTGAGCACGTCCTCCATTAAAAGGAAAAAATGTTGTTAATGTTATTGTAAAATGAGTAGGCGCTGAAGCTTTAAAGCAGTTCTAAATGAGTAAAACTAACAGTTAACCATATATTTAAACAGATCCTGGATATGACTTTATACTATATCCGATGGTGAGGCCCCAAGTTGCAGGCTTTTCGGAGTGTGGAGCCACCCTTAAATTTCCACTCTGATCCGGACTGGTAGTATATGGTAGGGTCCCAACCATGGGTTACATACAAACTGACTTAAATAAAAAATTAAAAAACAAATATACACTATTAAAAAAATTGTTCTTGAAAATAACTGGATTCAGCATTAAATAACCTGAAAAGGGTTGATATGCCGTAAAACAAAAACAACCAACCAAAAATATATTTAAACACGATAGTGTTTGAATGAAAAATCTAAAAAGAATTGGCTTTGGCGACTTCTTAATTAAAAATTCTAGATATTGCATTTAGTAATCGAAAGGCATAATAAAAATCCACAATAAAATAAAAATAAAAAATAAATAAAATCGATAAAATAACACATAATTACAACTTGGTGCGCGCACAATAACTATATAGATGGAGGTTAGAACGACACAAAAGTCAAATACGCTGACGAAGATATGATAAAAATGTGTACTATTTCATAATTATTTAATCTACTAGCACATTGATACACCAGAAAATACATCACTTTATATATATATATATATATATATATATATATATATATATGTGTGTGTGTGTGTATGTGTGTATGTGCGTGTGTGTGTATGTGTGTACATATATATGCATATATATATATATATATATATATATATATATATAAAGCTGAATGTGTGTGTGTTCACGAATAGGCTCCTATATGGTTCACTATTTAAAAAAAAAAACTGATTACATTTAATGATAGAAGATGTATCGAGACACAGGATTAGGTATGTTTTATCCTGCAGAACAGTGGTTCATTAAAATTGTGGGGTCTGCATTCCCGCCTGGTCCACAAAGTATGGAAATAAAAAATGTTAAAACTAAAAAAAAAACGTTTATAAGTGTTTTTGATATAGATATACATAAAAAATACTTTGATAAATACGTTTTAACTTAAATAGGGATGGTATAATAAAATTGTGGGGTCTGCGTTCGCATCTTACCTCCATAGAATGGAAATAGGCACACACTTTAATACAATCTTTACATATCTATCTGTGTAAGTATACTTTGATAATTATCTTTCTCTTTGGAGAAATATGGTAGAATAAAATTATGGGGTGTTCCTTCGCACCTGACCTCCATAGTATGGAAATATGTCACAAAGTTTAACAAGGTTTTTTTAATATAGATGCACAGAATATTGTGATCAGTGTTTCAGTGTGAACAGGTATGGTATAATAAATTATGAAGTTTATCTATTTTATTTTTACTTTCATCATATTTTGCTTTGGTTTTGATACCCCCAAATTCAACCCAGATTTACAACCCTTCCTTTTAATAATCTATCATGCTTTCATAAATCAGAGTCCATTTTCTGTAGGCTGTTTTTGAACCTAGTCAATAACGGGTACTTTTGCTAGTATATATATATATATATATATATATATATATATATATATATATATATATACAGGGTGTCTGTAAAGTTAATATACAGTCTTACAAGTTACTATACAGGCACCCTGTAATATATTAACAGTACAGTAAGATATTGTATTAAAATATTTATTTGTAACAAAAGAAATAAAAAGAAATAACACCTTTATGCTTGATAAAAATAAACCTGTAAAAAAAAAAAAAATATTTACTATTCATACAAATATAATACAATAAAACAATAAGACTGTATAGTAACTTTACGGACATCCTGTATATGCACATAAAGTTACGAATAGTTCATAGGGCCCGAGCAAAACTGAGTACGCTTTATGTAAAATTGTTTATTTTAGACCTGAAATTGGCTCAATATTTTGCTAGAGCCCGCAAAGGTAAAATCTTTCGAACTGTTACCCTTTTGCATCCAGCGTTTCCGTCAAAAAACCCTACAAGCAATTAAGGTGTCATTTGATTTTGGGAAGGAACCGCTTACCAAATCTGTTCTGGTTTGTGATATGCTGCAACTGGGCATGGCCGGTACACGGGTCCTGCAAATAATAAGTACACAATAAATATTAATAGGGAGCGGGATGTGATAGGAAAACTAATAATACATGAAAACAGGAAGACGAAATATTAATCAATAAATACCAAGGAAAGATAAAGTTAATATAGAAAACGGTAAATGTAAATATTACTAAATTATATATTGAAAGAAAAATCAAATTTATTCATATCCAAAATAATGAAACGAAAATTTAAAATAAAAAAACAATCAGATAAAATATTAAGTAAAATACAAGAAAAAATTGAGAATAAAAATATAATATGAAGCTAAAATGTCTAAAAAAAAAACCGTATTTCAACAAAATCCAATAGGGATTAGATCCAACGCACAGCATAAAAAATAATAATAAACTGTGCACACCTTACAAAAGAAAAAATGAAAATATGGAGAAAAAAAAGCAAGAAAATCTCCCGCATATCTTTATTTTCCCTCGGATAGAAAACCTTTTTAAATTTGAATCTCATTTGCATATAATTTAAATAATTTAGGTTTTTCTTCCCCGACGCAAAATCAATTGATTCTATCCAGTGAGTTTTGAGTTTTCATTTTTATGTCTAGTTAAAAAAAGAATCTAAATAAGGCTGAATAGAAAAAGAAAGATTTCACCATCCATGTACATTTTTTTTACTTTTATTGATCTTATCCTTTTGCCGTTCTGTCTTCTATATCCTTTTAGTTTTTCGATTTTCAAATTTATCACGTCGTTCTAGTAATGTATATTTACATATCTCAATGCACTTTTCTTATTCTATATTCTTTTTCTTTATGTTTGATATTTATTTTTCTTCTGTATGGAACAATTTTTTTTATTTGTCCTTTTTTTCATAATCTGTTTTCTTTTTTTCGGATTTTTTTTTCCTTTTAATTTCCTAAGTGTCACTCTTTTTTTTACCCATCTCTTACCGTTTCTCTATTCATCTCTGTTATGTTCATGTTCCCTATTTTCATTCTTACATTTCTGTTTCTTCTTTATACTTTAATTTCTTCCTTCTTTTTATACTTTTTCTACTACTTAATCTTCTTCCCTCTCTTCTTCTTCAGTTTCTTCTCTTCATTATTATTTATTACTATTTCTGTATTTTTCATTGCCTTTATGTTTAACCGCCTTTCTTCTGCTTTTTATCTTGTTTTTCTCTGCCTTATTTTCCTACTCCAAATTGAACTTCCTATATTCCAACTACTAACCCTAACCTTACTTCGAAAAATAATTAATGTTTTCTATATGCCTTCGTTTTCTGTTTATCCATATTTTTGATGGTTTTACAAACGTAACTTTATAATATTGTATGAAAGAATCCGTTTCTGTGTTTTAGTTTGTTCACTATGGACTCCTAAACGACAGTATCGATAAAAAAAATAAAGGGCAGTAGGCAGGAGGGCTCGAACCCGGACCGCGAAGGAGGAAAATAACATAGAAAAAATGTGACGCGTTAGCTGTTGCACCCATCGCCAAACCGCAAGTAACGTTGGTTATAATTAAGGCTAGACAATCGAAAAGAGAGGATGACTTTCGAAATTATCGGCGACAAATTCGGCCTCTCTCTGTAGAAAAGTGACAATGAAGGAATTAATATTTTTGGCCAATGTTTCGATATTTATCGTCCGAAGCGTCAAAGGTCTAAATAATACGGATCTTGTGAAAATCCGTCACCTCTGTCGATAGTTTTGCAAGGCATACAAACATACATACATACATTTAAACAGACGGGTTAGATTTATATTATAGATAATCGAAAATATTCGACGAAAGAAGGAACACGAGATTTTTACTACAGTGTGCACCTTATACAGTCCAGGATCATAAGTGCATTTACTAAGAGTTATTGTTATATTGTTATATACGTCATTTGTTGCGTAGTGAGGTGCTGTTTGGGTGTGTATACGTGTCACCAAATGTCTATGGGGGTCTTTACTATCTTGAACGTTTGTTGTGTTATCTACATATATCTGTAACAGTCTATTTTCGGCTAGATTTGTCTCGCCTTGGTGTTGATGCGTTCGTGTGTCACACATATATTTCGATATCCCTTATCAACTGCGTCGTTGGTCTTCTGTTTTTGGTCTACCTGAAAAATTCAATCGTTCTTGGATGGAGCTGAACCTGTTGGACAACAACATTTTAAACGATCCAGGACGATGGTTTGCTTTATATAAGATGTCATTACTTTCAAGGTGTCGATACGCGAAAGAGTAAAAAGTGAATAGTCTGGACTGTGTGATTCTATAATCTCCAGTTTAGGGTATGCCACCTCTATCACAAGGGGAAGACAATCCGTTAACCTATTTGCTCAGTTTGACGTCTGAATTCCAATTCAACACTATATCCAGTAAATCGGAACACGTGGACAACGACACGTCCTACAGATCAGTTGTTTCAGACCTTCCGGTGTAAACGTGACCAGTTGACCGAGTCTGACATATTTTGATATGTTCACCATTTGGATAGATAGATAGAGAGATAGATAGAGAGACCTATAATTATATAAACTTATAGATAAACAAAATATATATAATTATTACTGCACCAGCAGAATGGGCCGAGATATAAAATCAACAGAAGTTTGTTTTTTTTAATTGGAAGTTAATTAATCCATGCTACTTTTATTTTGCATTTTATTCTTTATTTTGAACTCTTATTTCCGTGCCAGTAGAATGGCCGGGCACATACTATTAACAGGATATGCTTTAATAGAGCACGAACGAAATGAATGTTTCTCTTTAAAGCACAATTAAACCATCACACACGGCTTATGCATGTAAAAATTTTATTTAACCTATTTTATATATGTTCTTAATAAAACTAACAGTAGGATATCTAAAGTGCAATGCAAACATAAATATATTGTGGGCTCATCAGTACGAGGAAGAATGTAAAACTTCCTCCTAGTGCAACTCAGTGGGTCTCCGACTAAGGCAGACAATCAATAGATTTGATTGAAAATTTGGCGTTTTCATTGATTTTGTCGACAATAAAACACGGGAGGGTGTAACAGTCATCGCTACTTATTTAATCCCGGCCAAAGTCAGGTTTTTCTGCTAGATAACGTATATATATATATATATATTTACCCGTTCATCATATTCGTTTTCTCTGTCTTCATCTCTCGTATGTAACTCTGCTTTATCTCATTCGCACGTTTGCACGTGGTTCTTCTCTAGTCCTACAACTTCCTTTTTCTTTTTCTTTTTTTTTTGTCGGTTCCTCTAAATTTTATTCCGTTAGCTTCCGTTCCATTTTTTCTTCTCGTGTACATTTTCTTCTTTTTAAAGCTTAAGTGCTTTTAACGATTTTAAACGACCTTTCCAAAAATTCAGAAACTTAGTTTTTTTTTTTAATTCATCACTCGCCTGAAGACGACTCATGGAAGTGGAAAACCCCCGCGACATTTTTACACTCGAACAGAAGAGTAAAACATTGACCCGCGAAATGGGCAAAACTGATATCAAAGGAAACGAGCAGGAATTATCCCTGTTATTCAATGAAACATTCCTGGGAAAATATTGCGATTTTGGCATTTTTTTTTACACTTTTTTCATCGCAAGAGCAACAAATAGGAATTACGCCTGTTGTTCAATGAAACCTACATAAGAGAAAGATACTAATTCATTTCATTTTTTTTTTTGCATATTTTTTGTATGGCTTTCTATTCTTTATGGTATTTTTTCTCGTTGTTTCATTTATGCTTTGTTTTACTTCGTCTTTTCCTTACTTTTATTTTTCTTATTTTTCTTCATTTTCCCAGAAATCGTAGAAGTAGTTTTAGTCTTCTCCGTGTTCGCCATTGTTATCTTCTATTCTTTTTCGTCATTAATTTTCCGTCATTTTCCTAACTGTGCTTCTGTGACTTATTATTATAATTATTATTATTATTATTATTATTATTATTATTATTATTATTATTATTATTATTATTATTATTTTTATTAATATTAATATTATTATTATTATTATTAATATTATTATTATTAATATTATTATTATTATTAATATTATTATTATTATTATTATTATTATTATTATTATTATTATTATTATTATTATTAATTTACTACCCTGACCTCTGGTGTCACAAAAACATCGTCATCGCAAGAATTAATCAATGAGCAACGAATAACCTTCTGTTATATATTCGCGCTTTATCAGTTATAAATCATTAAAGACATTTCTTCTCCAAAGGTTTTTTTAATAAATGTCTGTTTACGGTTTCAAATTGGCTACTTTAATTTACAACGTAAAAAAAATCATGTTGAGAGAACAGCGCAAGTCTTTGTTTTTTTTTTAAATATAGACCCTTTTTAAAATAAAAACAAATGTGTGCAAGTACATTGGCTGCTGTTGCTTAATGATTCACATTTTCAATTTGCGGAATGTGCTGCCTGTTGAATTTGCATTGAAAAAATATACGTTTTAAAGATTAATGCTTTTTAGCATTAAAGATTCAGATTGCCTGAAAAACTTGATTTTAATGTGTCTTTATTAGTTTATTCTTCATTCATTTTATTTATAACGCGTTTTTAAAATTTACAACTACCGTAGAATTTCTACAGTTTTAGCTAGTGTATTATGTGATTATTATTATTATTATTATTATTATTATTATTATTATTATTATTATTATTATTATCATTAGTAGTAGTAGTAGTAATAGTAGAAGTAGTATTCCATTTGTTTTGTTCTACTTCTTATTTTATTATCGTACCTTTTCTTCCCTGTAAGCCTTATCTTTATTATGTTGATCAATATGCTTCTTCTACACAGACACAATCATCATCAACATAATCATCATTATAATCATCATCATCATCATCATCATCATCATCGTCATCATCATCACTTCTCCGCTAGTGTCTTCTTAGTTTCCTCCTAATATTCTTCCATTTTTTTTTGTTCGTTTGATTTGACTAGTCTAAATATTTAAATACATTAACTGAAATCCCACGGAACACCTGCCTCTTCCTGTGGCATACATGCCACAAGTGTTAACGCAAACAGACAACGTAGAGTTTGGCCTAGTAGAGAAGGTGAACAAAACAGACTGACACTAATTCACAGGCTTACATAAACGAGAGTGGGAAAGTATAATTATATAATATTGAAATAGGAAGAAATGTAACCGCTACTATTACAGTGTGACAAAAAAGGGTCCTAATTCAAATTAGGCCCTGTTTCTTAGTGTTCTGTCCGAATAAAATGAAACTTTGGTCATAACTAGTTTACTATATTCAAAACATCACATCAAAACACTAGGGTATTTGGCCTTTTTTTCTCTCCGTTCTACAGCATATGTTCTGGCGGGGCTCCATTTGGTATTTGTGTTTTGGGGTCACCCTGTATATGCAGCTGTTTTGTTGCCACTAGAATTTATTAGACTAGTGTTGCATAGGAGCTAAGAATCCAAGAATCAACGCTTAGAAGTGACTATTATGAGTTGTCTTAACTAAGTTTCCAGATATTTTTTTCGTGGGTATACTTTTATTGGCAGTACATGTATGAAAGCCTAGTCTGCTTCCAATAATCTCTTCCAGCTGCAGAGCATTTATATCGTCCTAACAACTTCAAGGAGATCCCACTGACGTATTCTTGTGTTAGCGTGTCAATGGTATCAATCTCAGTCTCTTCCATATCAATTGTCTCTTAACGGAAGCATCTAAGGTTTCTATGAGCTTAAGGAATAACTATAATCCACGATCTCGCTCGTTTGTGATTGTATCGATTTCAGGCATGATAGGAGGAATCAATCGCTCTTGGAGGTTGTACACATCTGCAGCAACAAGTAGATTGTCTGCAGCAGCAGCAGCAGCAGCAACAACAACAGCAACAAAAGAAAACTGTTTTTTATCAAACGGGAATAAAATAATGTCATCTTTTATAGGGCGACAACTTTATCCTTAGAGTCTGTAAAATGGGGCGCCATAACAGACAAAATTTATTAACATAATATTAATCTTTATCTCAATATCTAGGTTCTTGTGTACTGCAAGATAGAAGGTATGAAATTCAGAATCTGGAAAATATGGAATAAGATAACATCATGGTTTTTTTGCGTAATTTTATACGTTTAAATGTGTTTGGTATTGATGTCTGTGATTAGTCTAGAAAAACAAAGGATACCACCCGTAGGTGCAGCTGCGCGTCTAAATGTGAAGAAAAGGGTTTCGCAATATGTAACCACATTGTTCCACACTGGGCACTGATTGAGTCCAGTTGCAAGGAGAATCCAGAACAACTAGAGACAATGCCAAGATAAGCATAAAAAAAACATAAATCACTTGGAAGTCCGAAATGGTCACCCATTTAGTATTTACCAGATACAACATTGCTAAACTCTAGTGATCAAGCGGAAACCGGTGTGTCAACGTGATTACGCCATATTGTGTTTAGTATACTAACTCTAAAATGACAACTTCTGGGATTGAATAAGTACTTTAAATCTGTTGTTAAGATTGATTAGAAAATGATTGGACTATTCTATTCTTCTCGACGCAATTCTCATCCAGTATAAGAGATAATAGGTCCTAAAATGGAGAATTCTTGGTTCTTCTTGGCAACATCTGCGCAGAGTACGCCTTTTAATGCATTAACAGCGTGCAGCCACATAACTGTACTCCATCCTAGGGTGGTAATAAAAATTAAGAGAGAACAGTGAGTTACTAAAAACAAATCGACACCAGTTATAAAATATCAGTCTTGTGAATGTTAGCAATTTAATTGCAATTTGTATTATTCTGACTACTAATCTCTCTTTGACCATTATATGTATAAATGCATTAATAAAAAGAAATAGTACACATTTAGAGACGTTTAGGTTTTGGGTTCTTAAAATTCATGTAAGAATTGTTAGTAATTGTCCCTATATTAAAAACAAAAACAAAAATAAAGAAAACTCTTCAGGATGTATATATTGGGGACGGTGGGGGATGTGTTCTAGTTAACCCTGGTACTATTTCTCACAAAAAAAGAATTTATCTATGTTTCATCTTTGTTTTCATGGCTAGTATCACGCTAATCCACAATGTATGCTCCCTCTGACAAAATATTCGCGCAGCTACTCTCTCGGATAAATTTATCGCCTAGAGTTAACCGCCTATGAAACTCCGTACCACGGGGTTGCATCATAACTAATTACAACATAGATGTTTTCTTAGTCCAATGTTCTTTAGCCGTTGTTTCAAATAATAAAATCTTCTGAAACTCTCATCACGATAATTAATTATAGTGTTGGTCTGTTGACTTCCTGGCAATCAGTAGCCTTTATCATCGAGTGATTTCCACGTCTTCATTAACGATGACTACGTTGTAAAGACATTAACAAACCTAGTAATTTGAGGCTGTAATACTAAACACATGAAACTTAAATTGACCTAGTATTTAATAATTTTAAAAATAGAAAATACTGACCGTTTAATACGAAGGCGTTTCTTAATTCAATGTCTTCTGTTGTTGTGTCAAAAGAAAAAAACGTTGTAGATCTATGAAGGAAATTAGTGTAAGTTAAACAAGGGGTCATTTTTCTTACGGAGTTTTCGATATAGTATGCACTGTTCTCAATACACTATTGCTAACTGCATTTGATGCAACGGTTTTTAAATCCGGTTCGTGCTTTGCCACTAACATCTCTGTTGCCTCTCTGAAATCAACGAAACCATCTTATGACTAAACTGTGATAAATTGCCTTACTGTCATAAACGTTAAATAGGCGCGGCTGACTGTTGATTAATTCATTTTCTTCTGAACAAATGAATACAATTATGCATTCCTATATCTGGCTTACGTCCATGACACAAGTTGCTTTCTTATAATCTCGCGTCATACATACCTTCAACGGAAAGACAGCATTTACAGGTTATGAATGCATGAATTCAGTTATAATAAAATTGCAGTTTCAAATCCCACCAATCTATTTGGGCAGGATAAAATTAGGAGGAATAATATTTGGAAAAACTCTATTGTAGGACAACAACCATCTCCCTTATTTTTCTGCCGTTTTTCTTAGCTGGCGAATACGGAGCTTAAACAGTCGTCGATATTCTGTAAAAGCAGGCGTTTAAGGGGCGTTGTTTAGAGTAATTAGCGTTTGTGGTGGCTGGCTTATTCAGTTCTTCTGGTCTTGCTAAATTTGAGCTCGTTTTGCTTCTATAATTCATGATACCAACGTTGCTTTATTTTTACATATACTACGTAAAACGAAAAAATATGGCCGAATTAATATATTGTGATTTTCTAACTAATCTTAAAAATGAAATATGGTACAGAAAATATAAAAGAACGGAAAATAATCGTGGCATGGGTCTGTTCGCGCAAATACGAAAATTTATTCAACTAAAACTGTAATAAAAACAGTCTAAGAATTCGGCAATCAATTTTAACTTTCTTCTTTTTCTGTGGAAATAAAATTAGCAAACGAATTTCACTAATAACCTGAATTTTTAATATGCATTAGCTCAAAGCACAACCATTTTATGCATACTTTTACATTAATTGATCAGCAAATATTATATATGTACATTTATATTAGTGGCCTGGTGAGACTACAGAGGAGGCAATAAGATAAACCTTAAGCAAATTAATCCCAAAGCAGAAAAACTGGCGTGCAAAGACACTATATAGAGAAATATAAGTAAAATCAGGCATATTTTATTCGTTTGAAAAAAATCTCATTAAATGGTAACCATAGAATAGAATTATAATCTTTAAAAAAAGCCTACAACTGTTCATATAGTTTCATCCTATAGAATAAAAAATGTGACCATTTCAATATTAAAATGACTAGCAGACAACGAAACAGTACTGTATGTAGATGACAATTAAATCCTCCCCTCTTTGGGTTGAGCACTTTGTAAATATATTTTCATCAGACGCGTATTTAAAAGCGATCACGCGAAGCCCACAATTAATTTGTTTGTAAACCAGCTAATGGTTCGAGCACTGTGCGACGGGAGGGTGTGAATTTAATACACACTCTAGGAGAAATATTTACGGTACTGATTCGTAGCCGAATGGTGAGAGCTGATTACTGTCAATGCGACGGTTGTAGGTTCAATCCGCGGCTGGGGAAAAGGTGTTTGTCTAGCCACACTGACGAGTTGTGATACAGCCAAACAGTACTGTATGTGGATGGCAAATATATATGCGCCACTCTGCAACATTTAATTTCGGAGGCGATAAAGTTTTAAATTATAAAGGCAGACCGACGGACAGATAGAAAGATAGTCATATCGCCTCGAATATATTATTAAATCATAGACTTGCGATTTCAAAAAAAAAAAATCAAAAATATGGATTTGCATACGACCAGCTAGAAAGAACATCTGTAGCATTCAAAGCTGGTGCCATTACCACTGCATCAACGTGATATAAACTAATCGAAATCAAACAAACATGAGTGTACAAAATGTATAACGATTTTTCCCACATTTTTTTACACAGGCCACTCGAGGATGAGGGTTAATGGGTATACATTAGTCAATGTGATTATAGCGTAGTAAACATAAGTAGTGGAAATTTTGTAAATTGGATTACCTAGGGGGCGGGTCATCAAGAACTTGTTTACGTTGGACTTGAAGACAAGCATATGGTAGTCAGCTGGAAAGCGGTGAAAACGGAAGACAGTTCCACAGGCGTGCAGTTCTAAGAAAGAAACTTTATTCATGGAATCTACGTTTAGGTTTAGGCACAGATAAAAGTGTTGGAAATTATTATCAGTGGTTAGGCTGGACGAGTGTTTTTCGTGAAAGTTTGGCGAGGAGGAACCATAGATTGAAGCTCAGCTGAGCACTTTCCATGAAAATAATTTGATCTTATGAATCTATTTTAACCGGCTGAAGACCCATACGTCAACGGTCCATAAGAAATGAATTTATTTGTGGCTCCCAGCGCTGCTCTTTGACTTTTAGTTTCGGAGTTTGAAAATATGGAAGCATACAGACAGACATAGTGTGTGTATGTGTATGTGTGTGTGTGTGTTTTTATTAGACTAGCGGGGGCCCCAGTCGTAAAATACGCTTAAATATGATATTTTAATTTTTCCAGATTTCGTATATATTAATACAGAGTTGTGATTTCGAAAGTAAAAAGTATTTTAGTACTATCAACCAGAATCGAAACCTAAAAGCTTTACTGCAGCATTCAAAGCTGATGACGTTACCACTGCACTAACGTAACATGTATATAGAATTGATTAAACAGTAAATATAAACCAAGACGAATAGACAAAATACATAACGATTTTTTTGTTCAGTTTTTATTTACTTTTGACAACTTTAAAACTATTTTATCCGCTAAGAGCCCATAAAAAAAAAAAACTTTCCATAAGAACTCAAAGCATTCCAAGCCCCTAGCACGGTCTGCGATTTTTAGTTTCGGAAGATATAAAATTTTATAATATGAAGACAGAAAGAGAGAGAGAGACAGACAGACAGACAGACAGACAGCCAAAAAGTTTGTATATATTAGATTAAAGTCATGGTTTTGATAAAATGTGTAAGTACTATCGTTCTAAACACATTGTTATATTTGGGGCATTCCTGTTATCAAATTTAGAATCACACAATGCATGAAATATTGTTGAGATATTCTAGCTAGTGGAACTCTTTTTTTAAGTATTCATTTGAAAATATACATATGCTAAACTCTTCAAATCCGGCTTACTTTGTTTTATATGTTATTGATAAATTTATATGCATAGTTGAATGTATATATGTATATATAGTATGTTTATAAAGTCGAACGCATAATTTTTGTAGCTGCCATAAAATAAAATTCTTCTATTTTAAAACTTATATAAATATTCAGGCCTGTTGGGGTGAAATGGTTGACAGGAGTTATGGAGCTCCCGTAAAGTATATCAAAATGTTTTAAAAAATCTAAATTGAAAAATAAAAAAAAATGAAAAACAAAACATTTCCAATTGAACGAATAGCCAGTGCGAAAAGGGAGGAAACTCATGTATAAAGATGAATTGCATATTGGTAACTTTTAAATTACGAAAATACAAAAATAAAATAAAACAGTATCTGTTTTTAAATGTGAGCAAATTAAACGTACGATCTAATCTTACATTTTTTCCAAATCAGTTTTATTGGAAAATGTATTCACATTTTATTCGCTGTGGGAAATTGTGGCAGTAACACCACGTATCGATCTCTATATAATGCTGCCAATATTAATCGCATACACTATATGTGCCACACAGAAACACACACACAGATATATATATATATATATATATACACATAAATATACAAACATATATTCGTGTGTGTGTGTGTATGCGTGAGGAGTGTACTTTAGTATTTGTCTACCAAGAAATTAAAAGGTATGTAGAAATATATAAGTGTGTGCGTGTTAATATATATAGTCTAGCAAGTCTTTTTTATTTTTAAATCTCTCTATGAAAAAAACTATTTAATATTTATATTTTTTTATCATTGATTAAAAAACTATTTCGTCAGTAAGTGATTTTTTTTTTTACAGATACATAATTTTCGACCGATCCTTCAGTCTTCATCGGTGGTTATGCAAATGCTAAGTCTATTTCTATTTAACAATTTTAGCTAAGGCCTTTTTTTCATCCATATATTAATGTATTCTCTTTAGTCATTATAAACTTTTTAGAAATCGGATTATGTGGGTGCTTAGTCTGCGGTAGGTAAAAATCAATATTTTTTTACCTTCCGGGAATTAAAACTGCATTCTTTATTTTTATTTTTTGCATGTTTTATTCAAATCTTCTTTTGACTATATATTGGGTTTAGATATGTATGGCTAGGTTTCCTTTCCTCTTATCTATTTGCCTTTCTGTTACCTAAGGTACTTAAGCTTTTATGCATTTTTTATTCTCATAGCATTTATATGCTGTTAAACATGTCGCAGAGTGGATCTTATTATCTTAAACTTACTTATTTATTATTTTACATTTTTGTTATTGGGGAAGTGGTATTATCCACTGGAGAGTCATGTAATTAACAGCTGTCCAATTTTTAAATCTCTGAAACAGCTACACGGTAAGAAGCTGATGATCCCCGTTTTCTATTTACAAAACTTTAGTTAAGTTTTTCTCTTTTTATCCTTATGTAGTTAAAATATGTTTTAAAATTGAAGACCTTTGCGAAATCGGCTTATGCAAATGCTGAGTCTATTTCTATTTAACAAGTTTAGCAAAAGCCTTTTTTTCATCCATATATAAATGAATTCTCTTTGATCATTATAAAATGTTTAGACATCGGATTATGTAGGTGCTTAGTCTGGGATAGGTTAAAATTAATATTTTTCCCCTTCCGGGAATTTAAACTGCATTCTTTATTTTTATTTTTGCATTTTTTTATTCAAAATTATTTAGACTATATATATATATATATATATATATATATATATATATATATATATACCTACAATTTTTTATATAGTGCCTTTTTACTTTACTAATATAGATTTGAGTTTCCTTTATATATCTACCTGTCAAGCATTTAACCCCCGCAGGCCTGAATATTTATATAAGTTTTAAAATAGAAGGATATTATTTAATGGCAACTAGAAAACATATGCATCTATCTATCTATCTATCTATCTATCTATCTATCTATATATATATATATATATATATATATATATATATACACATGTAACTGTAGAAGAAAAAATAAATGTCCCCTACAAGGCTCATGTAAAATTAAAAATGTTATCTATAGCTGCACAGTATCAAAAACTCCAAATCTACAAGAACCTATTAACAGTCATAACTCAACTACCAGATTAAATAATAACACCAACTTAAATCAATCTACCGATCAATTACTAATCAACCCACCACATAATAATCCAACAATAGACTTAACGGAAAATAATCACAACAATCAAGAGGTAATATATATTGGTTCCACATCTGGCCTAATAAAACATAGAATTTCAACGCACAAACATTCTTTTAAAAATAACTCTCTATCAAACCAAACTACTCTATCCAACTATATTTGCCAACTAAAAAACAGCAATATTTCTTTCAACTTAAAATGGCAAATAATTGAGACTTGCAAATCATATAAACCAGGAGATAAATTTTGTGCACTATGTACAAAAGAGACCCTAAAAATTTTAAAATATGAATATATAAAAAGTACAACCAAACAATTAAATTCAAGACAGGAGCTTCTAACATGTAATCATAAACGTTGGTTTAAATTTAATAAATATAAACCACCTTAAATCATTAAGAATTACTTATTAGTAAAAATAGATTACAATTATTATTATTTTTTTAATAAATTAAGTTAGACTAATTACCTCCCTTAGACCCGTAAAATAAATAATAAATAAAGTCAAGAACACATGACAATTATCTCCCCTTAAAACTTGTAATAGAATTATTCTCTATATATATATAAACTGTAGCGTATTTAAATCAAAAATACGCTAACGGAAAAAATTTATTGCACGAGCGTCCCCTTTTTAAATTCATCATTCAATAAAATAAAAAGCTATAGCAAACATCTAAATGACTACTTTAAACACAGTTCCTGATTTCAAAAAAAGAAAAATTAAAAGGTAAATATCTCTCTATATTTTTAAATCAAATTTATTATGTAAATTCAAAAATATATATTTTTCTCTACGTTTTTCTCTACTTATTTCTATCTCTAACCCATATTAATTTTCTTATAAATTTTAAATCCAAACCTTTTATTTCAATTTTTTCAGATTCATCTGCCTTACTTTTAATGCTAGGTTTATTTATGGTGTCTTTTAAATTCAATAAAAACCCTCCTAAATTTGCTGATGAGGAGACCTTGCTTACCAAAAAACTATATATAATTGTTCTACATAACTTGATGTATACCACAATAAAAAGCACTGTTTTCCGAAACGATCGTACAGATAATTGATTTTGTTGTTGTTCCTTCTTATGAAACTGATTTTTAATTTAATAAAAATTTGATTTTTAAATTTTTAAATTATAAATTATAAATCACATTACTTAATATATATGTATGTATATAAATATATGTATATACATATATATATATGTGTGTATATACATATATATATATGTATATACATATATATATATATATATATATATATGTATATAATATTCTGTTGATCTATATATAAAAAAACTTGTTAAATTTGTGAAATATTTCCATTTTATTATGATTATACCATATTTTCTCAAACTTAGGCAGATAGACATGAAAAGTCTTCATTAAAGTTTGTGCCTATTTCCATTCTATGGAGAACAGGCGCGAACGCAGACTCACCCCCCCCCCCCAATTTTATTATACAATCCCTATTTATGTTAAAACATACTTATCAAAGTATTAATATGTACGTCTATATCAAAAACACTTTTAAACTTTTTTTTTATTTTTATTTATTTTTCTTTCAATACTTAGTGGACCAGGCGCGAACGCAGACCCCACAATTGTAATGCACCACCGTTCTGCCAGATCAAGCATACCGATTCCTGTGTCTTGATGCATCTGCTATCATTATATGTAATCCGTTTTTTTTTTAAATAGTCAACCATATAGGAGCCTATTCGTGACCACACACACACACACACACCCATTCAGCTTTATATTATATATGTATATATATATATATATATATATATATGACTACTCCATTTACTCACATAAATTAATATAGGAACGTATAATTTTATTCTTTAACATTAAGTATTTACTTCAAAAGTGCTCAAACCATAGGTAGAGCTAGGTAGGAAGTTATAAAACCTATATGACAATAAGCTACACAGAACATTCCGCGTTTCATCCACGCGAGGATTCGTCAAGCTTATAAAGCACGTTACTGAAGGCGACAGAAGCGTTCAAACCTATGTAAGAGTCAACATCGGCAGACTTGGCATAACTTGGTTACATTGGATTTGAAGGCAGCAATATTGTAGTCCGTCAAGAAGCAAGCCAGCAGAACACAATCCCATAGACGGGCAGTTCTAATAAAGAAAGCTTCGGGCCTGTGTAGAGTGAACATCGTCGTGCGACCCAGGCTTTTCCTATTCAATGTCCGTATTTTATTTTACGTAGAAAGTTGACCAGGTTCGAAGAAAGGAATAATCCTATTAAGACGAGCTAGCTTTTTGCTCCAGTATACAATTTCGGTACAGCCACCACTGTGTTATATGATTTTTTTTTTTGCCAGGAATTCACTGACACATTTATGCTTCTGAGTTACGTCTATTTTACCGTTTGCTTTCGAGTCACAACAGTGTGAATATTTTCAACACAGGCATGACACCTTGCCGTCAAAGATCACATAGGTCCAGATATCACTAAATGCTTTTTGCGATCTCCTATGATCGATTTTAATGGAACAATTACTTGTGGCATAATTTTAAAAGTGTACTAATTTAGAATAGATGAAAAACCTCGAAAAACTATTATAAATACAAATGTGCACTGTATTAACACGAATAAAAAGGTAAAATTAACTATTTAATATAACAAATTTAAAACTTCCAAACTAATAATGAGCAACATTGCTCCTATTCAACAGAACCACTTGGTAAGACTAACCGTGTATATAAATTTTGCCTCCTATAGAAATATATACATAGGTATGACAAGCACGGTGTTGTCTAGGATAATAACAGTACATTGCTCTGAACAAAGTGTGATCGTAAAACACCTGACAAACGAAGAGTCCGTTCCCCTGTCCCAAATTAGAAAGCATCTAGTTGATAACACTAAAATTCTTATATAATAAAACATTAAACGTAAATTGAAATGCCCGAAGAAATCTAACAGTAAACAAATACTTTACTAATAGCCTTACACTTTTGAAGTGTTTATATTAAAAACAACACTTTTTATCCAATGAAAATTAAGCATCCATGACTTAAAATAGAAAAAATAGAAGCAGTTTAATTTATCGCTGAATATAGATCCAGAATGATTTGCAGAACTTGGGCTAATCAAAGTTATGGGTATTATATAGGCCATATTCCACTGAAATTAAAAACTACAATACGAAAACTGAAAAAGATGCAATGTAAAATTAATAGACGAAAAACGTCTATTGAATTGAACAAATTATACATTAAAAAAATGCTGCACAGATACACACACTATATCTATATGCATAAAAATGTAAAGTTGGTTCGTTCTAAAGAAATAAAACCATGTTTATACGTTACCAATTTATTTGAAATTTTCAAACAACCCATTTTTAGAGTCGAGGTATGTTTTTATGTTATTAAAATAAATTTACCTAATTAAAATTAAAATATTAAATAAAATAAATATATTTATTTATCGTTTCTGCGAATCCGTTCTGTTGATAAAACTGAACTTCCGGTTCGATTCATTTCACAGCCACGAATTGACGAAAGGTTTAATTTTCTGTTAACTCGATAAGTAAAAAAAAACAAAAAAAAAACATATTTCATTTGTTTATCTTCCAAATTTTTTAATTTACACATCTTTTCTTTATTATATAAGGCCAAAAAAAAATTTGTTGCTTGCTTTTGAGTTTTTTTTTTTATATAAGATTACTCATGCAGAGAGTTATCCGTGCTGAAATAATGTTATTATTTAAAAAGTCATTCTTAACATGGGGAGGTAAGGATGTTTTGTACCTATTCTGTACTTTAACCTTACAATTGAATAAATAAAAAAAATAAAAAAACATATCGTAAAACGCTATTTAAACGTGGAAATATGATTTAAAAAATAGCGCGGCTCTCTGCATTAGCACCATTTTTATTTATTGTTGTTGTTTCACGAATTTTCGGCCAACTATTCCTCTGGCCTTCATGAAAAGAAGTCCTTTTATAAATGTTCAGTAACTTTTTCCTTTTATTATTCTTAAAGAGTAAAACTTTTCTTATTCATGAAAGGAGTTAAGCCTACGTAAATAAATAAATGTTTGTACACGTGACAAATTATCAATAAATGGTTTAGTTACTTTTTTTAAAAAATGTTTGTAAAAGTGCGGAAGGCGACGTTACGTTGTTGGACAAACATTACTCCCATGCTTAATTTCTATACTTATAGGTTTTTGGAATTTTTTTTCACTGGATTATTATTGATTGGACACTAATTAAACAGATTATAAAAAAAAATGTAAAAAAGAAATCATTATTTCGACGTTTGAAAGTGGTGCTCACTTTTTAGTTACAATGTTCTGATAAATCAGTCACCCATTTTGTAAGCAATAAAAACGCGGTATATCAAAACCATAGAAAGTAAAAATAATGAGTCTCTACCGCATTTGTAAGTCAGAAATATATTTGTTTCTCAAAGAAAAAAAATAGAGAGAACAGGACTTTTTTTTATTGTTTTCATGAAAATAAAGTTTCGAGATTTTTAATTATTTTTTTTTTTACTTATTTAGTCAGTTTGTGGTTTTGTTTTTTTTATTGTTTTTGTGAAAGGTGAGTTTTTTTTCATAACTTTTGTTTTGTTTCTTTTTAATTTTTTTAAAGGATTATAAATTTCACTAACATGCTGGAGAAATGTTTAATAATTTGGTATTTTTTTAGATTAGGTCCACCTCCACAATTTTCCTTTCAATGACGACATTTATAGGTTTCCGAGTACGCTGAACACGCAAATTGCATTGAAATTTTGCGGAAATAAATAGTTGTATTATGCATTGTATTCTTCGGCGGCCATCTTTTTACGTGCACACGCGCCATAAACAAATACACACACGTAAAAAGATGGCCGCCAAAGATTACAATGCATAATACAACTTTTTATATCTTGATTACTACTTATTTCTGCAAAATTTCGATGCGATTTTCGTATTCAGCATAGTCGAAAACCATTTCAAATCGTCATTTAAAAGAAAATTGAGGAGGTGGACCTAATCTAAAAATTTACCAATAATTTTTAATCCCGTACGCCTCCCGATACATTGCTTCGTCAACATGCGACCATTTTATATCTCCCGAAGACACTTCCGTATTTAGAAAAAAAAAAAAAAAGTAAATAAAAAGTGACCGATTTACCAGAACGTGGTAACTAAAAAGTGAGTATCCCTTTCAAATGTTGAAATGATTTCTTTTTTTTTTCAATTTTTTTTCATAATCTGGTTAGTGTTCAATCAATAATAATCCAGTGAAAAAATTTCAAAAAACCTATCAGTATAGAAACTCCACCACGTAAGTAAATAAATAAAAAATGTTACGTGCGCATGCGTTAGCCTTGACTAGGGGGGTACTAAGGGAACGACCATTAAATAATTCTGCGGGTCGCCATGGAACTCAACGCCCAAGGAGTATCAAAATAGTTTTCATGATCTGAAGAAATTTTTTTTTTCTGAAAAGTGGGTGATCACTTTTCCATCTAAATTTAACTTAAAATGAGCACCCACTTTCTGGCCACCTGAGGAAGGGGCATTTATTTTCGTGTTTATTGGCTTAAAGGTTTTTTTTACAAGGCAGTTTGGTACGCGAATGCATATTTTACAGTTTTCGTTTATGCTCACGCATAGCATAAACAAAGGCTACGTCTGTGAAATGGAAAATAGTCCCAGAGTTCAGGGGTTAATACCATGCAAAAGAAATCAAACAAAAAGACTTTTAAGCCAAGAAACACACAGAAAGAAAAACAAAATAGCATCCATTTTTTTGCTATCGAATTCATTTGCTGTTTTTATTGAAAACTATTTTCCCCCGGATTTTTGATATAATTTTTCCATTAAGGGCTGTGCGTCTCACGTTCGTAAATAACGACATTTTTTTTGTAGATTTTGGTGTGCTAAAAACGAATCTGCAAACCGTTTCCGTCACAAAAAAATAGTTTTTATGATATGAAGAAATTACTTTATCGAAAAAGTGGCGATCACTTTTCCATGTAAATTTAACTTAAAATGAGCACCCACTTTCTAGCCACCTGAGAGAGGGGGGATTTTTTCCCATGTTTATTGGCTAAACAGCTTTCGTTTATGCTTACGCATAGCGTAAACGAAGGCTACGGCTGTTAAATGGAAAATAGTCCCAGAGTTCAGGGGTTATTACCATGCAAAAGAAATCAAACAAAAAACTTTTTAGCCAAGAAACAGAAAAATGCCCCGCTCTCAGGTGGCCAGAAAGTGGGTGCTCATTCTAAGTTAAATTTACATTGAAAAGTGATCACCCACTTTTCGAAAAAGTAATTTCATGAATGTCATGAAAACTTTTTTTTTTTGCTACGTAAATGGTTTGCAGATTCGTTTTTAGCACACCGAAATCTACAATAAAATATTTCGTTATATATGAACGTGAAACGGGCCTTAAAGTAAAATAATACCGGAATTTTTTGGAGCAGATTTGCCGTTTAGTTGTACAAATATCCTCACACCAGGTAATCACTAAAAGGGATTTTTAAAAGTCGTCACCTGTATCGAGCAAAAGTTTAAAACCACCGATTATATGCCAGCCTACATCATGGTAACATATATTGAGTGAGTTCCTAACAGTATTTTTAGTTTAAACTCATTTTCCCAAAATTTCCCCAAACTTAACATGTTCGATACAGTCTGCCGCCATTTGTATTTTTTAGATATACCGATAGACATTGAATGTTTTTGAACCGATTATACATTACATAAAAACACTAAAATCTTATCCAGTTAGGTAGAACACTTACTTTTCTTGCCTTTGATAACATTTATTTGTTATATATTTATTTTTTGACAACTTCTTTGTATCTGTGTTTAGTAATATAAACCCTTTTCATTTAATGTAACGTTTAGTCGGCTCGAAAAACAGTGTTTATTGGTGTATTTGAAAGTTACAAATGGTGGTGGACACTGTTGATTACTTTAAGTTAGAGAAAGTGAGTTAAAAGTAAAAAAACTATACAAAATACTGTCAGAAACCTATCCATTATGCCAGCCTATGTCATGATAACATATGTTCGGTGAGTTTCAGACACTGTTTTGTATAGTTTTTAGTTTTCAACTTACTTTCCCAAACTTAACGTATTCAACAGAATTCGCGACCATTTCTGTTTTTTGAGCCAATTAAACATTTTACATTAGATAAAAACAATAAACAATTATCCAATTAGGTAGAAACGTAAATTACCTTACCTTTGCTTTCATTTATTTGTTTTTGGACGACTTTTTCGAATCTGTGTATAGTAACCCCCTTCCCCCACCATCAACCAAATATTAATTACTAAATCACATTTTTAAAACAACAAAAAAAAAAACATTTAGAGTTTCAACATTTTTGCTACGTTCGGCTTCATCAACTGATTGTTGGTCAAGTCCAAAACATGAATGATTGACAGAAACTCTCGATGATCCAGATCAAATTCTGCAAGAGCACCATTTTTTTCAGTTTCGCCTTCTTTTTCACTTTTTGCAGTGGATTGCTGTACTAATATAAGAAACATGCATTTTCTCTTTTATTAAATTTTTCCATTACACCAAATTGAGCCACTGCAACGCGTGGCAGGGTATAGCTAGTATATATATATATATATATATATATATATATATATATATATATATCTGCATATATATATATATGTATACATATATATATATATATACATAACTTTATTTTTAAAACACATGACAACATTAAAACCCATGTTTTCTTTCTATATATTCGTAGATGTTGTTATTTGTTGTTGTTATTTGTTTTTGTTAGCGATACTTTCTTGAATGAATTCAAGTATTTATACGAAAGTGCATTTTTACCTAAATGCTTGTGGGGAACAATTGTCCCATTGACCAATCTGGTACCCCCTTTAAATGGGGGGCGACATATATATTATTTTTAAAATACAATTATCCACTGACACGTGTTTCGTCGTCCACGACTCATCAGGGTCGCTGAATCTAGCGAGATTCGAAAGCGGCACCTCGTGATAAGAAGCCTTGAATTCATTCAAGAAAGTATCGCTAACAAAAACAAATAAAGACACACACACACACACACACATATATATATATATATATATATATATATATATATATATATATATAACTTTATTTTTAAAACACATGACAATATTAAAACCCATGTTTTCTTTCTATAAGAGATTTGGCAATTGTTTAAATGAATGTTTCTGTTTCTTTGATTTATTCAAAAGAATAGATTTTATTTTTACTTAACAACTGTCATTGTTATTTCATATATATATATATATATATATATATATATATATATATATATATATATATATATATATATTTGTATAATATATACAGGAATTTACATTTATATCGGTAGTCGGTACCGACGGTTTCAAGCCCGGTAGTTGAGGACTGCTCTTAATGTCCGCCTCAGGCTCTCTTCAGCCGACTCTCCTCTGTCTTTAACCGGAACCGGAACTCTATATATGCATACCATAAGTTTTATTTATTTATTTATTTACTTATTTTATCCTTTATATTTTTTTTATTTATTATTTTTTTTGTATGCTACTTTAATAAGGTAATAAATTTGAAGCAATACATTAAAAAGAATGGGATGATGCCTTCTATATTATTATTTTTCTTTAAGTATTCCCCCCTATCATTCAGTTTAAGTCTCGTATAAAAGCGTTTTAAAAGTTCATTTTGAAGTTGTGTCTAATCTCGTTTAAAAATAGGGTAATAAAATTTAGATTGAAATAGACCTAGGAAGTGCCCAGGGGATGGTATATACTAATATTTAAGTATCGCTTTGCGTTTAAAAACGTTTAAGATTTATTTTAAAATAATCTCTAGTTTCGTTGTAATTACGGTAATAATATTTAGTTAAAATAGACTTAAAATGTGTAAAAATATGGCATATTTTAAGTATCGTTTCACGTTTAAAATTATTTAAAACGTTATTTTAAAGTTATATGTAATTTTGTTTTAAAAACGGTAATAAGCTAAATTGTATTACCCTATTTTTAAACGAGATTAGACATAACTTCAAAATGAACTTTTAAAACGCATTTATACGAGACTTAAACTGAATGATAGGGGAGGGATGCTTAAAGAAAAATAATGATATAGAAGGCATCATCCCATACTTTTTAATTAATAATAATCTGGAAAGTAAAAACTACAATACGAAAACTGAAAAAATGTAATGTAAAATTAATAGACGGAAAACGTTTATTGAATTGAACAAATTATATATTTAAAAAAAATGCTGCACATATACACACATTTTATATATATATATATATATATATATATATATATATATATATACAGGGTAACTAAAAAAAAACACGACACAAACTTTAATTAGGCCTCGTTTCTTAGTGTTTTGTCCAAATCAAATGAAACATTGGTCATAATTAGTTTATTATATTCAGAAAATCACATCAAAACACTAGGGCCTTTTGCCTTTTTACTTTATTTAAGAAGGCCAATGTAATTACAGAGAAATATAGAGAATAAATGACAAAAAAATATATTCCAAATGCCTGATGTTGACCATCTTATGAGTTTTTCTTTTAATTCAGTTGGCATGTACAATTCTTGACAATATCTGTTTGTAGCACAAAATCAATCACTTAATTATTGTATCAATTAGTTGATCTATTTTGCCTTTAACTCATCAAAAAATATAGCCACAACCAATTTCTCAAAAGAAGATTAAGTGGGATTTGACATGATTTAAATTCGAAAATCGGATGGGAAGCTGCAACTAACTTTGATATGTTTCCATTACGCCATTTTAGATTTTTAAAATTTGACGGATTGCTGCCATTCCTTCTCCTGAGTTAAGGGCATAATAAATTCACTGATTGATATAATAATAAAGTTATTGATTTAGTGCTACGAAAAATATTGTGTCAAGAATTGTAAATGTCAACAGAATTAAGGAATAAGTTGCAAGATGGTCAACATCATGAATTTTGGAATATAGTTTTACATCATATATATATGTATATATATATATATATATATATACATATACGAACACCTATATAAATAAATAGAAATCGACATGGCAATAGAGGTGTGTATGCATGTATTATAAGTAATGTTATACTTATCCATATTAAATATCAAAATGCGATACACTATTGTATGTACAGATTTTAAGTATTTAAACCAGAAATCATGTATGGATTGTAAACTTTGATCATATATAGCAAGATTCTTTCTTAAGATGACACGTGAAAAACATTTTGTAGCTTGTCATATATTTTTCTGAATACTTCCTATATATATATATATATATATATATATATATATATATATATAGATATAGATATAGATATATACATATATATATATATAGATATATATATATACATATATATATAATTTTATATAACTACTTAATTTACTCACATAAAATTAATATACGAAAGTATAGATTTATGCGTAAAATTTAAGTATTTACTTCAAAAGTGCTCAATACGTAGGTAGCCTGAAGAATACTAGAGTGGATGAAACGCAGAATATTCAGTGTAGCTTAATCGCTATATATGTTTTATTACTATATATATATATATATATATATATATATATATATATATATATATATACGTATATATACATATATATATATAAGCACAACCACATATATATACACACACATACACACACACATATATATATATATATATATATACTAGCAAAGATACCCGTGCTTCGCACGGAGCTTTGTTGCGCACTCGGGTACCAAAATCTGTGGGCACCTTTCCAGTAAGTTGATGTTGTAAGAGCAACGATTGCATAAGGTGATTAACATTTTAACTACCTCTTGTAGTGACTGAAATTCAATCAGGAACTTCACAAAACATTTTCATCAAAAGGAAGGTTACTTGATGTTACATAGTAAATTTTTCATTGAAGTAATTTTCAACTCTTGCTTAAATTTTATCTTGCACATTCAATACTAAAAACTTACCACAATCAGATCATGTCAGTTTTTCCTCATATCCATTTCTCGAACTTTTCACTGAAGAGCCTCAGGGTAAACTACATTTCTGCTGCTTTGATTTGGAGCCAGAATGTAGAGTTTTTCTGAACTTCCTGTCCGGCTGATGGAGACGTAGAACATACCGTGACTGAAGCAGTCTGATGTCAAGTCTACGCCAATGGTGTTAAATGTCTGACCTTGACTTTTGTTTATGCTCATTGCAAAACACACCTTCACAGGAAATTGGAGTCTCCGGAATTTAAATGGGAGTTCTGAGTCCGATGGAACTAAGGGGATCCTTGGCAGTAGAACGGTTTCGCTTTTGTAGGGACCACAAGAAATGGTGGCCTCAAGTACATTGGTGTGCAATCTGGTGATAACACATCTGGTTCCGTTTGTTGTTTTTGGCGGTTCCAAGGATCGAAGAATCATGATTGGCGATCCAATTTTGAGATTTAAAATGTGTGGAGGCATTCCAGATATCTCCAAAGAGTTTAAAAACTCCACAGGGTAGTGAACAGCTTCATATTCATTAGTAGCCGAATCAACTGACTTGTATTGCTTTGTGTCTCCTGGAAATTCATCCATTATTGAATTGTTCAAATGATTCACATTGCTGTATAATGGCGAAATAATAGCCCTCTCAGCAAGCCAATCCGGTGATTTTCCATTGTTTTGCAGGTCTGGGTACACTTTGTCTTTCAGTTGCTTCTGATTACCGACACATTTACCAAGCGCAGTTGGAATCTTAATTGTGTCAGGTGAAGAAGTGATAGGAAACTGACCATTACCGATTTGGAGAAGCAATTTTGAGAAGTCTGCTGCAGCTGTGTTATCAGAGATATAGGCTCTCATATTAGTAGTCAGTCTCTTCACTATAACGTGCCTCCAGAGATAGGATTGTTTCAAACTTGCATTGACAATGTTAGCCCTTGTGCCATTTTTAACCACTGGGAGGATTTGACGGAAATCACCGCAAAATAAGGTTGGAATGCCACCCATGGGATTCTTGTTTCCTGTGATGTCTTGCAGTGTTCGGTCAATTGCTTCATAAGCACTCTTGTGCGTCATTGGGGCTTCATCTACAATGATTGCAGAGGTGTCTCTAATTACATTTGCCAAGGCTGAGTTACCAGTAATTTTGCAAACTGGCTGATCCATTCGATGAGTATCCAAGGGTACTTTAAAAGTGCTGTGAAGAGTGCGGCCACCTTGTAGTAGAGTAGCAGCAATGCCACTGAATGCTGTTGCAAGCACAATCTTTCTCATGGATCTAATCTTTGCAAGGATCAAATTGATTACAAAAGTCTTGCCCGTACCACCTGGAGCATCAAGAAACATCATGTTTTTGTTCATTTTACCTTGTGCTACCAACATTGCCATGAATGAATTGTAAACTTCTCTTTGAGAATCGGTCAGTTTTTCTTGCATATTTTCTGCTTGTAGGGAAAGTTCTTCAAGATTATAAGTAACTTCACGTTGATACTCTCTCGCGAGTCTTTCATCTCTCCCTTGCGTTGGTGCAGGTAATCCATAGCTTGCCAATGGTTGACCGCACATAAGGAGAACTTTTTCTTCAATTAGACAAAGAGTTTTATTGTAGATGTCCTCATTAAAATCTGCTTCTGGATTGTTAACTTCTTGCCTGTATCTGTGAAGAATGTCTTCAGATATTACATCACGAAAAGCCATCCAGATCTCAAGAGGATTTCTTGGCTCACAGGCTGTTAAAATTATCACAAATAGGCTTCGCAAATTTGAAGGTGATTGAGTGGCACTTGCCTCTCCTACTGCTTGATGCAAGTGATGGTCATTTTCTAGAAGGCCTCGAGCAAGGCACGCTGCTCTGTATGTTTCAAACACCTGACCATTGTATGCTCGCAAATTTTGAAATGAAGTTGGACCAGCAACCTCATTGAGCAACAGGCGTAAGAAATAACACTCCCCTGCTTTTGGACTAATCGTGTAGATTCTCCCAATGCATGGTGCCTTCCATACATCATCATTTTCAGTACCTTCAACTTGTACCCCACGCATTCTTCTCATCCATTTCTTTGTCGATTTGTTCCAAGTGTAAAACTCAGGGACTTCTACGTATTTGAGACCCCTTGCAAAGTCATCCTCATGGCAGAGTTGAAAAAATGCTGTCAAAGTTGTGGCAGGCGGTGGACCTTGGGCTCGTTCCAGAGCAGTATCAGCTGAGAACATGACACGCTGCCCATTTTCAAAATGAACAGAAAGTTGTACAATTGGGGGGAAATGTTCATGGATGGGATGTTCCAATATCCTCCAGGCCGCCTCTGAACTGCCGACATACCTTGCATTCTGGAACTGCTGGATCTCATCCACAATGTGACTTTGTACTTGGCTTTGTTGGTTAGCTGCTCCATCAGTTCTTTGTAGTTCAAACACTGCTTGATCACATCCTTTATTCACGTATTTGAGGACATATTTGATGCTTTGGATCGAGCTGCAAATTTCTACGTTAATGTGAGCGTTGAACTGCTGAAGGAGGACCTTGTTGTACGGAACAATCCACTGGTTTGTTATTTCTTGATTAACATACCGACCATTTCTCTTCATCCTTATTGTACAAGTCTGGCCTCCATCTTCTGGTTTTCTTCGCCTGTACTTGGGGTAAGAGTCTTGGCCTTGCTCGGTACACTGAAGAAATTCTTTTGGGTATTTTTTGGAACATTTGTTGTCAATCATACATGGACAATTTGGATTAAATGGTCCACAAGTTCCATGCACCATATGTGCCATCACTTTAGCATGAAGATCAGATATTTTTCTGGTATAAGTGTGTCCTCTGGGGCCTGCCAGGTGAGGATGTGTGCATGCGGCAGTCCTCTTTTTTGATATTCAATACTGTACAGGAAAGCCCTCAACCTGCCAAATCCTCCCTTTTTAATAAATTCAAGTAACTTTTTTAGCTTCTGCCTGAAAACCCTGGCAACAATATCTGGATGATCCTGAGGGTCTTGCCCTTGAAGACAATTTTCTGTAATTTCTGTCCACTTAAGATTTGTTGTGAACGTGATGAAGAGGTCGGCTCGGCCCATTCGCCGAACATATGCCATGGCATCACTTTGACGCTCAAACATGTATCGAGGGCCTCCTGTATAAGTTGCCGGAAGTACAACTCGTTGACCAAACTGTTCTGGATTCCCATCCTCCCTAAGAATTGAATCTCTCAAGTTGCTATAATTGTCAGCTCTCAGGGTCTGTTGCTCACGCCTCAGGAACTGTAAACGTTCTGTTTCAATCTTGCAGTACACATCCACCAGCCATTGTTGAAATAGCCTTCGGTACCAGAGAAAATAGTTTCCAGGCCGAGTCATTAAATGGTACGAATAAAATTGATGTTGGTTAACTTTTCGCCCATTGGATGCCTTCATGTAGATGTTGTAAGATGGAGAACCATAGGGGTACATTAACGGGTACATTAAAGTATCGTAGAGGGGATGTAGTTCGGAGATCCATTTTAATGTATCATTTCTAAAACGCAAGACAATATCCCGGTTAGCTGTTGGTTCATTCTCCATTAATATTCCAATCTCATACGTTGTTGTTGGAGCATTGAATCGCCGTGGATGCTCTTCTTGCGGCCTTCGGTCTTCCCTTATGACAACTTTATGTTCTACCAAGTGTTCTTCTTCAATCCTCTATCAAGCACAACTTTGCCAGAAGAACAACAACAACCAGGGGTTTCTCCTTTAAATTTTACAGCTGAGCAATGTTGACATACTTTGTCCATTTTTCCTATATCAGCTGTAGTGAGAGAGTCATTTTTGTTGTAGAGCAATCCTTTTCTATTGCAGTGTTCTATTTCATGGTGTCTCAAAGCAGTCATTCGTTGTCTAGCTGCCTCGTTTCTGTCAATTGCTGGGGCAAAGTCATACTCTCTCTCCATGCAGCCTCTCGTTGTTGCCCTTGGTATAGGCGAAAGCTTCGTTGGGTTTCCGATTCATTTTGATGTCGTTGAGCCACTCTCAACTGACCTTGTGTACGTCTACTTACCTCATATAATTCATTCGATCGTAATATTGCTCTTTCCAGTGCATATCTTTGCCTTACTTGAATTTCATCTTGTGATGAATTTAACCGCCTTACAGCATGTCTAGTTCTGTTAGCTTCACGTTGGGTTTCTCTTTCCAAATCTGACAGTCTTGCTCTCCTTTCTCTTTGACGTATCCTGTTAAGTTCTAGACGTCTTTCTCTATCTGAATTGTTTTCATTGGAGCGAATTGCAGCAACTCTTAGTCTATTAGCTTCCAATCTTTCCAGTCTTTCTTCCTCACTTTCGTTTCTACTTCGTTTGGGTGGCATAATTTCGGTTTTAAACGGAATTGTTTAACGATATTAATGATTGTAAATTAATTAAGCGTAAAGGAAATGTATACTAACTGAAATGGACGAACTATAAATAATATTTCTGAATAGTACAATTATAAACAATTATATTGTACCTATTTACTATGCCTCCCCACGGGACAGAGTTAGACACCAGGGTCGTTTTTTAACGTGGAGAAAAGGTACAAAAATAAAAATTGTCTCAGTCGTGAAGGATTTCTCCTCCACCGAAAGAGAACAAGAAAATGAAGTGCAGCATCTGAGGAACAGATACTACACTTTGATCTTGACCAAAAGGAATGAATAAAAGCGACCTACGTGTGACTCATTACTTCCGGGTGTAAACGTCACAGTCTAAAAGTAATAATTAAAAAAAAAAAGTAAATGTAAAATAAATGTGATACCAACTTAGGTTAACTAAGTAAACAGTACAATTAAAACAGTTCTATTAAAACAAATAATTACTAAGATCTAGGTAATTGTTAGTCTCATTGTTATGGTTTTAAAGAAAAAAATGTGTAAAAAAAAGTTCTGCTTTTGTGAGTACGTGTATTTCTTTTAAATTACATAACCTTTTTATTTTATTATTTATATCTCTTTTAAATTTATATATTTTGTTAGTAAACTGGAAGAAATTCAGTTGAATAAAACCTTGTTCCTGTTCTTTACGTTAAACTCATATTTTTATAAAAGGTTCATCCGGTTTAAAGAAAGCACTAAGTTTAAATAAGACTGGAAATAACTAATTCACTATATAAATAGAAAAATGAAATAAATATAAGCTTTAAGTCTTAAGATAGTAATAATCAAAATGTAATAAATTATTTGTAGTTCAAATCTATGATAAGACAGGCTTTCGAAATAGGCTCGACCAGAAAAATTAAATTGGAACGAAATTATAATCTCCGTGCCATTTTCAAAACAACCCCACAAAAGTAACGGTATCCTGCAGTTGGTTAAATGACAATGGTTGTAAGAAAAATGTAAAAGAAAATGCGCTTATCTGTTTATTTTGAACTGTTTTATTTAATTAAAAAAAAATTGGCTATAACTGGAAGAGAGCGTTATGTTTTGGGGGTTGTTTAAAAAATAGAATGGAAATAAAATTAGTTCCGTTTTAATTGTCTTTAATTGCGGCAAGCGCTAACAAAATCGAAAAATCACTGTTTACATTCGAAATGTTAACTTTTATAGGTTTGCAGGTTTGCTGACAAGGCTGGGGGTGTTTAATACAATTATTTTACTAAATTGATTTTTTTTCATTTAAAAATAAAATTATTTCTTTTTTAAAATTACGATAGTTGAATTGTATTCTTTCAATTATATTGGCAAGTAAAATATAAACGATTAAAACGGAACGAAATTGAAATTTCCATTACATTTTCAATACAATCCCAAAACATAAAGCTTTCCTCGCCAATGAATTGTTTTGATAATATACGTAAAGTGAAATAAATCGAATATAAAATTAAATGAAAATATATTAAATAATTAAATGTTAAATAGATTTTGTAAATAGTACAGTTGAAATGATTAGAATATTTCCAATATGTAATAAGGTCGAGGTAATTAGTTAAAGAGATTTAATATAATGTGATATGCAAATGAGCATAAGTCATTCGATATGGGGGTGGTTTGTAGACTAGTATATAAAGAAATTAGGCATAGATTCTTATGTCTCCAATAACAGAAACATCCTAAAATGGGTTCTAATGTTTCTCTACCAGGAGAGATCTACCCTCTTACCTCCTTTATATTTCGTTGATGATGGAGAGCTGTACACACAGACAGAAACACACGAACCCTATTACTTTATAAAAATATATATATATATATATATATATATATATATATATATATATATATATCGTTTTCTGTCAGTTATATGTAACGAATACAGTCAGACGAATCAAGTTATGGGAAAAAAATTAGAGTTTGTGTTCGTTCAGGTATTTTCTTCTCGACGAGTAACCACTTAACTCCAATGTATTTTGAAGTACATGTTACTTGACACAGGAGATACATTTTTATATACTGTTTAAAATGAGAGAGAGAGAGAGACATAACATCAGGTATAGACCATATATATATATATATATATATATATATATATATATATGCGTTCGAAAACGTGATGAAAAAAAGAAACAGATTGATACAGAATAAGAACTGAGAAAATGTCACGTTGAATCATATCGACTAAAAATGAATTCGCGGACATTCTCTGATTCAATATTTGATTTGGTTATTTTTCTGTTCGTTTTTTTTTAAATAGTACTCGTACTTTCATATTAATTTGTATCTTTATTTATTGTTGTATTATTTTTTTGTATCACCAGAGGTGGGGCAATTTGCAAACGCAATGAGCAGATGCGCAAGAGAGTTTATCCGCGAGAATTCGCGAAACTTTCTATCTTTATTTTTATTTATTTCTTACTGGATATGTTTTATTTTTATAGCGTCGTTTCCAATGATTTTGTCTTTATTTCTGTCTTCTTGCGTTATGTTGGTTTTGTTTTACCTGTGCACATTAGAAGGTGTGACGCATTTGGTGAGCGGGTTGTGGGTCGATAAAAATGGCGTCCGGTGACATGAAAAAGACTCGTGATCGAAGACGAATGACTGGTTAATTCCCGCGTTTTTATATACTATTTTCGTTGGATGTAGCATTCATGGATACGATTAATCCATATGCACACGCCCAGTCATGTTTCTACACACGCAGTGTAACTTACACACACATACACACACACACACACGTACACACACGCACATATATATGCGCATTAACATCTTATACAATAGTTAGTATTAGTACACATATATGTGTGTGCATATATTGATATGTATATATATATATATATATATATATATGTGCGCGTGTGTGTATGCGTGTATATGTACAGCATTATTACGTTGGTACGCGGATTTTCGACGGATTGTGGAGGTTAAGCAACGCTAAGCCTAGCTAGTACAAGGGGTGACCATTTGTGAATTCTAAGTGCTATATGTGTGCTCAGCTTATCCTAGCACTGTTCCAGTAGTCTTGAACATCCTACTAAACAACGTCGATTCAGGAGAGGTGTCGTTGGAGAGTGCACTACCCTTGCCAAACTATACATTAATATGATATAGCATATATATTAATACGATAGCGTGTATAATGTTTTTTTTATTACGTTTACATCTTTTTCTTCCCAGTGACTGTCATTTAGTTGTTATGATAGGGCATTTCTTGTAATAACTAATTTCACGAAGATTTCTTCAGGAGTTCTAATTTCGATATCGAATATAGCTGGTCGTACTCAAGCCATCTATTTTTTTTATATATATATATATATATATATAAATGATTTTACAAAGAATATTCATAAGTTTGTTTCCGATTAGATTATATCTGAAGCACTCAAGTTATATATATATACATATATATATATATATATGTATATATATACATATATATATATATATATTATACTTGCAAGGAGATTCCACGTTGCCCGGGATTGGATGATGATCAACGAATGGTTTAAACTTCCATATTTTTATTTTCATCGAAATCAGAAAAATCGCCTATTTTTCAATTAAATCGATTAATTGCCTGCTCTAGTTGGGGGGGGGGCATTGCGCCTTACCGGAACGAAGCTTCACATGTCTCCTCGCGGTGACTTAGTCCACAATACATAGTAGTCTACATTGCACTGTAGCGAACCTACTATTAATTACATAGAATTTTTTTTGTATATAATACTTTGCATTAATGTCTAAAATGCAAAAGTCAAGTATCGTGGTTCAGTTGCGCCCTAAACAGAAACATTTATGTCGAACGCGACCCTGTTATATCAAAGGACCTACTGATGATTTTATATGCTTGGACGTTCTGCTTGTGCGGTGATAAAACTTCTCAAATGAATTTGTGATGTAAGGCTGTATAAGATCTTTGGCCAAAATCGTATTTATTTCATCAGAAGTTTTCGATTATCGGTTATCGATACTTATCGAAGATATTCCGACAAAAAAACCTACCTAAGAATATTGTCAGATAAAAAAAGTACATCTGCGGGATATATATATATATATATATATATATATATATATATATATATATATATATATATATATATATATATATATATATATATATATACTATCATTTCAGCCCAGCGTTTCCCGGGTGTTTAGATGTGTCTGTTGGGCAAAAAAAAAAATGTGATAGTAGAAAGCAGGCTTCAATCCATACCGCGAAGGAGGAAGAGAACGGGGGAAAACCTGACATCTTTGCTGTTACGACCACCGCCAAAACGTAAGTGACTTATTTTTAAATTAAGGCGAGACGATCGAAATGACTTTAAAAAAAATATCAGTGAAAAAAGCGACCCTCCTCTGTAGAAAAGTGCCCAGTTGAAGGTGAAGATATTCATGTTTTTAGCCAGTTTTTCGATATTTGTCGTCTTAAATGTCGAACTTCAAAACGATACTGATCCTGATTAAATCCGTCGCCTTTGTCGAAAGATTTAAGCATGCATTTATATATTGGTAACTAAAAGTTGTCGACCCGAACCGATTAAAAAGCTTGCACTATCTCTGAATACACATTATGCAAAATTTCAAATGTATCGACCAGAAATTGTCTGAGTAATTTGGTAGAGACCGTAGAGGTAAACTTTATTTAACGGTTGACCCCTAGTATGACCTCTAACCCTTTATTGCTTTGGGCTCAATCAAGTTATGAAGTTAGATACCTGCCCAATTAAACTACATGTACAATTTCAATTGTTTATAACCAAAATTGTCGGAGGAGTTGGTAGAGTTCTCAAAGGGGAAATCGTTGAACTTTGACTCCTTACCAGCGAAATTCCTGGACGAAAATCGATCACAAAGATTTTCCCAAATCTCAGTACTCTGTTCATCAAATTCCGAGTCTGTAGACTAAACATTGACAGAGTTAGTGCGTAGGGAAATGTACACACACAGATACACAGACAGACAGACACACAGATACACAGACACATTCACTTATATATATATATATATATATATATATATATATATACATAGAGAGGGAGACAGACAGACAGACAGAAAGAAAGAGACAGCGATAGATATAATATGTATATGAATGTATATATGTATGCATATATACATATGCGAATATACATGCCTATATATACATTTATATGTACATATATATATATATATATATATATATATATATAATTATATATATATATATATATATATTTGTATGTATATGAATATTGTTACGATCCAACATAATAGGTAACAGCAGCGCATGTAAAGAAGGAAGATGCGTGGCCAATTAGAATTGATTTAAAAAAAAAACTTAACCAACTCTTGCGCTAAGATAAAAAGAGCGATTTTTTTTGGGGGGGACATGAGTCAGTCACTTAGTTACTCAGATAGTCCGTCTGACAGTTGTTGTTTAGATTCGACCCCGTCCACCCCTATAAATCAGGTGAAACGTTGAGCGTTGATGCCCTTACACCTCCAATCTACTTTTCATATCATCGGATTTCATCCATCTTAAAAATCACACACACACACACACACACACACACATATATATATATATATATATATATATATATATATATATATATATATATATATATATACTACTAGGCCGCCTGGCATTGCCAGGCCTTGCTCGGGCTTGCCCTGCCTTACATTACGTATAATATTATATTTTAATTCGATACAGAAACTGCGATAGGTCCATACAAGCATTATGTTTTTTTTTTCTAATCAGTTCTTTTATTGTAAATAAAAGTCGAGCTGAGATCGAAAGCTTGACCTAAAGAATGTACAATAACCATTAGACCAGCTTGCCAAAATTGCATTCCAACTTACTTGTTCTTTACCTATGGAATGTCATGTGAACCATTATCGCGTGCAAAGTCGTAAAACAGTTTACAAACTAATACAAATCCGATACGCCCCAATTACTAATTTTTCAATTTTATTTCCTCATCAAGTTTTTCACATGAATACGGATTAATAATCTTTACACGTCTTTGATGATCTATTTATCAAATTTCACATATGTACATCAATATTGTATGAGTATACAGGTTGAGAATTCTCCTGACCCTACATATTCTTTTCTTATCTATATATCTCTATATATTCACCCCCCCTCTCTCTCTCTCTCTCTCTCTCTATATATATATATATATATATATATATATATATATATATATATATATATAACTACTTAATTTACTAACATAAAATTGATATACGAAAGTATAGATTTATGCGTAAACTTTAAGTATTTACTTCAAAAGTGCTCAATACGTAGGTAGAGCTAGTTAGTAAGCTGTAATATATATATATAGCCATTAAGCTACACTGAATATTCCGCGTTTCATCCACTCTAGAACTCTTCTGGCTTATGCGCATTTCATCCACTCTAGGACTCTTCAGGCTTAGACGCATAAGCCTGAAGAGTCCTATATATTTTATAACTTACTATATATATATATATATATATATATATATATATATATATCGTATATATTTTATATATATCTTTATATATATCGTATATATTTTATAACTTACTATATATATATATATATATATATATATATATATATATATATATATATATATTCATGCTAATACACTTTTATCTTTTCATCGGTCCTGAATATAATTCTTTTTCTTTTCACCTTATTTTATGGGCACTGGTAATTTTTCCATTCTGGACAGCCGAGATGAATTTGTATTCTGTTGAATTATTCAACAAACAGGAAAATATGGAAATATTCAAAATCAAGGGAGAAACAAAAATACATAATAAATAAAGACCTTTTGGCTTAATCTCATCGTTTTTTAACTTTATTCTCTGATTTCTTGTTTAAATAGCTTTTTTTTTTCCTATTTAATTTTGCCACGAGTAAATTATGATTATTTGTATTAATCGAATTCTTCGATTTGTGTAAATTTTATATTAAACATTTTCTCCCGTGATTTGTTTTTATTTTCTACGAGAGTGTTGTTTGAAATTATTTCTTTCCGTCTGTTACTGCGTAGTCTTATATTTCATTTTCTGTGCTGGCGTTTTATATGTTTTTTCCCTTTCTTCTCTTTTAATTTTCTTTGATACTCTTAGTTATTTTTGTGTAGTTCTTATTTTCATAGAAATATTCTTTTTTTTATTTCGATATTTTGATTTTCAATGTATTTTACTTTTTTTTCTTATATTTATGTTGTTCTTTTTTCTTTTTTATTGTTTTCACTTTTTCTTTGTAACTTACAATTTTAGATTCATGTTTACTTGTCTTTGTCCATATTATGCCTATATTTATTCCGCGCTTATTACGTCTCTTTGTCCATATTATGCCTATATTTATTCCTCACTTATTCTCTTAAATTTGATGTTTTTTTCTTGCTTTTCATAAATTTTCTTCATTTCCGTTGAAAATGTTACTTTAAAGTGATTTGCTTAAAAATGGGTTCTGTTTTTGTTCTTAATTTTTTTTTGTTCTTTTATTTTTTTATTTTGCCTATTCTTACATTGGTCGTTCTTTTTTAACTTTTCTGTTTTTCTTTATTTTTTGTTTTTATTTTTATTTTCGGTTTTTATTTTTCGTTTATTTTTAATTTTTATTATTTTTTAATTTTTTTCTGCTTTGTATTTTTTTTCATTTTAAAAAAAAAAATTATTGTTTTTTCTTATAAACTTTTTTATTGTTTGTTTTATTTTCGTTCTATTTTATGTATTTGTAGTTTTTCGTAATCATTTCCAAATTTTCTATACTATTCTAAAGAATTTCCCTTATATTTTATATGTCCCTTGCATATATTTTATTGAATATAGTCGATGCTATTTTTCTGATGTAATTCGCTTTATATAAATATATTATATATTTTATGTATTTAATATGATATAGACCTTCATATATAACGGGTTGTCTTTATCCCAATATTTTATTGTCATAATATCGTAACGTTTTAAGGTTTGGTTTTTATATTTGAATTAACAAATATAACTTACATGTGACTATATTTCACTTGCGCTGTTTATTTGTTAACTCTACATTTTATGGATATTACTATTTTGTCATAAACTTTAATTATTTGTCAGAGTTACTTTTATTTTGGGCTTACTTGCAAAGCATCCATATCATCCTTTGTAAATCCCCGTGTTTTATTTTATCATTTTCATATTTTGTTAATATGGTTTTTAAAAATTGCGATTTTTCTTCGTATCTGTTACTTTATGGCATAGTGTGGATGTTTTCATCACACACACACATACATATATATATATACATATATATATATATATATATATATATATACAACACGATTCCATATCTGTTTAGTAAAAACCGTGATTTTTATTTTGTTGCATACCATTTATTAGTTCTCCAGTTGAGTATAAATCACAAGAGAAATCTAATGTTATAGCAAGCAATCTACGAACGATTAATGCAAGCAACAGTAAACGTAGTCCAGGTTTTGTCTTCTCTGCGTCAGCCTTTCGAACCAAAGGTTCTCAAGTCCTTCACCACCCTTACTCAAGGCACACCTCCATGCTGGTCTATGTTCGGCTAGCTCCTCCCACGCATTTACATCGATGCCAAGAGCGATCAGCTCCCGTTTGGCCACGTCTTTAAAGCGCACACCGGGAGACCGCGGCTTCTTAGTCCATTTAACAGTTCGCTGTAGAGTATATCCTTAGGGAGACGGCCATCGGGTATTCTGCGCAGGTGTCCAAGCCAGCACGATCGTCGTATCTTGAGTGGCTGGAACAAGGAGCGGCTGTCGGCACGTCTTAGCACCTATTCGTTGGTGATTCTACTACATCAATTGATGGCCATGATATGTCGCAAGCATCGGAGATGTAGGCGTTCAGTGACGAGCATACGTCCAAGTTTCTGCTACATACAGTAGGCTACTCAGAACACAACATCCATAGGTGCGGCATTTTGTGTGAGAAGGGCGATATGTATTGAAGCATGCTCTTTCACGTAGTCGGTTGAAAGTAGACACTGCTCTATCTATGCGCGTGTGTAGCCCCTGTTCAATGAATACTCCCTTGTTGATGTTGGATCCAAGATACGCAAAGTTATCGACAGTCTCTAGTTCGTGGCCATTGATGGTGATTGGTGATGCGTCACCCTGGTGCATCACAACTGTCTTCTTCACTTCTTCTATTGTTGCTTGTTCAATCTTTTTTATAAATACATTTATAACATATTTTTTAAAAGAATTGTCTGATCTAATTCTCGTTTCTGTTTGTTTAAGCTCGTTTTATTTGTAGGTCTA
>NC_136512.1:76720733-76735733 GCF_053919585.1 Euprymna scolopes | reverse complement strand
CATACGAAGTAAATTCTTCCGCCTAGAAATTGAAGGCATGTTTATTTTCAGAAGAGATCGCAATTGGTAGCCATTTTATACAATCTTGAAAATGAGGTATTTTCAGTAAGTAGCTGTTTTGTACAATTCTAAACATTGGAAGTTTGCAGCCAAAGAGCTCAAGATGTTGCGTTACGGGGGTCTGTATGACCGTGTGCATACGGCACTAGAAAGACATGTATTATTGTCGGGGGTTTCGTATGACATGAAGGTGCCAGAACGAATATGTGATAGCTGGTCTGTATAATATTAATGGGTGTATTTATTACGTACGTTTGTCTAAATCGTGTAATGTCTAGTAGTGTAAAAATTATGACAAGAGATACATGTTAACAACAGCCATCTTGCAAAAAGGACAAATAACTATGATTCTGGGTTGTAACATCGTGCCAATCAGTGAAACATACCTGTTAATCCATAATGTTGTTTAACGGATCGTCGGGAACAGCTGCAAAGAAGTTCAATCCTAATTAATCAACAAATCTCAGGTTGTCTTTTTTGCACATTTTATTTCCAATGTTTCCCCATTGGAAAGTTTCGGATAACCCTAACCCTAACTCATATTGATTCCCTCTACTAGGATACATCGCCGTCCGACTAAGGCCGCTCTCATTAATACTCGATCTTTCCCATCTGCTGTCGCTCTTCTAATCTCTGAGTCATAAATCATCGTATCTTTTCTATAAATCTCACTATATTCAACGCCACTTTATATATTAGGGGTTAGTCTACTTTTCATTGCTTTTCTCTACCTTAACATAAACTATCTTAACATAAACTATTGTGTCTGTAAATATTGTTTTAACTAGGATAACATTTCATATTTACAAATATTACAACGCTCACAATAATCAACAATTATAATTTCATCACAATAATCAACAATTATTATTTCATCACAATAATCAACAATTATAATTTCATCACAATAATCAACAATTATAATTTCATCACAATAATCAACAATTATTATTTCATCACAATAATCAACAATTATAATTTCATCACAATAATCAACAATTATTATTTCATCACAATAATCAACAATTATTATTTCATCACAATAATCAACAATTATAATTTCATCACAATAATCAACAATTATAATTTCATCACAATAATCAACAATTATTATTTCATCACAATAATCAACAATTATAATTTCATCACAATAATCGACGTTTTTAATAGTTTCTGTCGTTGTTCAGTACACTAAAAGCAGAACACTGTTGACTCGATAAAATTATGTGCTGAGACCTAAGTAGTAGTAATCTAATAGTAGAAATCTAAAAATCTTTACAGAAACAATTATCTCTATAAATATAAATCTGTTTAAACATTCTATTTTGACAAATATAACAACGATCATAATAATAGACTCTTTAAATACTTTCAGAGGTTTGGGGGTAGATTAACAACGTGACAATGTTAACCCGATAAAAGTGCGTGCTGAAATGTTAATGGATTCAATTATATAGATTTATTCAAGCTTCTGGTTTAATGATAGCACAAAGTTGTTCAATTTGTTTCGTCAGTTTATATCGGTAGCTTTTGTAAATAGAATCTTCTAACTTTTTTGTGATAATACCTCCGAAATATATTTGTGGTGATGAGTCTCCTTACTGCTTCGGTTGATTGGAGGCTTGGGTTAAAAGTACCGATCTATAATGCGTCATTGACAATAATTGACGATTAGTGCGAGGTGAACTATCTGACTGAGATACACCGCCTAACAGGCTTTTCCATCTGGCTTTCGGATGTGATAAGTTTATTGCACACTCCCTGAGGCGCCCCGACCGGGGAATGTTGAGTGGAATTTACTTTGATAGTCAGCAGTGCTCCTTGTTTAGGGAAACTTGATTGATATCCCACTTTCCTGACCTTTTGTCATATAATGTTTGGGCGGGCAGCATTTCAAACTCTACCCCCATAATATATTAAAAGATTGCAACAACAACAACAAATAATAATAATAATAATAATAATAATAATAATAATAATAACATTAAAATAATAATGATAATAATAATAACATTAAAAATAATAATAATAGTAACATTAAAAATAATAATAAGAAGAAGAAGAAGAAGAAGAAGAAGAGAGACACTAATAAATTAAACCAAAATCTTTTATAAGGACATCCCAAAGGAATTTGGCATGGAAAAGTGTGCGCTCCTAATCATGTGAACGGGAAAACAAAAACTGGAAACAACAGAGGATATGATACTATCAAACCAAACAAAGACGATGACAGCTACAAATATGTGGGTGTTCTGAAAGCAAAAACCGTCAGATCAAAATAAAATAAAAGAGAAAATTTTAAAAGAAATATCTCAGAGGAACATGAAAACTCATAGAAACCAAGCTATATAGTAGAAATCTCAGTAAGGATGTAGACATATAGGCAGCGTAACTAGTAAGATACTCTAAACCATGGATGAATTAATACTATAACAAGAGACATTGAAGAACCAAATAAATAGTAACAGAATAAACATTTGATAAGATGAGAAAAGAGAACTGGGGCAAGAAACAACCACATGAAGAGCTTGGCCTTCGAGACAAGATCAAAGTGTAGTATCTGTTCTCTCAGTTACTAAACTTTCCGCCACCGGGCTTTCGGGCTAGGTTAAGGTGTTTTCATACTAACCTTGGTTAGCAAGGGCCGACCCCCTCCTTTGGGGAGTCAGGACCTAAAGGACTGACTCCACATTTGTGGGAGCTTGGACCCGGAAACCGATCCCCTTTTTTGGGAGACTGGAATCTCGGGACCAGCACCACTAGCTGGTAGTTGAGACCTGCTTTTGTTGTTTTTTGCATGCGTTTTTTCTTCGTTCCGGTCTCTTCCCTCTAGAGACAGGGGATGGTCTAATTTCTCCACACTTAATTGCCTGAGCAGCACTCTGACCTGCCAGGCCCAAACTTTGTCTATCTTCGCTGCTCTCCCAGTGGATCGAGCAGACAGGGTTCTCTTTCTCGCTTCCGTTGGGGTAAGTTAGTGGGTAGGGTGACGTGGGGTAGGGCGGGTGCTTCGTTTCTGCTCCCCTCTGTGGGCAGGGATGCCTATCCCCTCTCTCTCTTAATTGCGACGCGGCACTCTGACCCGCTAGCACCCACTGCGTCTTTCTTCTCTGCTCTCCCCCCTCGCGGGGGGATCTGAGCTGCTAACCCGACATCCCCGTGAGGGGAAGTCAAAAACTCTAATTTCTTCAAAGTCCGCTCCTCCCCCTCCTCCCCCTCCATTCCCCTGGGTTTTCTTTTCCGCTATTACACTTTGGTCCGCGCCAGCGGCCAGTGAAACCGCCACGATGCCAGGCAGGAGGGGTATGTCACCCCAAATGCGCAACATCTCAACTGCGAACGACTCCCTATGTGAGGGAGCTGATGCATCTCCCGGCGAGACGGCGCCAGGAAACAAGGTAGGGCCCCGGCGCGCGGCGACCTTGGAAGAAAGCGGGAGGGTAGGGCCGCAGCCCGCGGCGACCCCCCGAAAAGCACCTGCAACCGCTCCCCACGAGGGCAACCCAGCGGAAAAAGCTGCCGTTAAGTCACTAGCTGGGGAAAGTGCAGAACCCAGCCAACCAGCTGCACCCCAGGATGGCAGAACCAAGGGAGGAAGACCGGGGAACCCATCCCCCGCTCCCCCAAAGGGCGACTCCCCAACAGAAAAGGAGGAAAACAGCACCGCGGACCAAACCGAGGCGCTGGACGAAGATGTAATAGCCTCCATCTGCTCACTATTCGGCGGGGAAGACAGTGATTGGCCCCCCAACACTCCCCAAGAGGACCAAATACGGAAAAGGGGTGACTCTCCGGCCAGTGGTAACAAAAGCAAGCTGGAAGGAGAGACACCCTTGACAGTACCCACCAAGGCTCCAGCTGGGAACACGGCACCAGAAGGGGAGACACCTTCATCCCCCAAGGGGACAGCCACCCAGCAAAGGAAGAAAATAAGAAAGGGGAGCGGCCCGGAAAGCAAACCAAGCCAGGACGAAACAACGCCAAAGACACAATGGCCTACTTTGCCTGGTAACGGCCCAGCTCCGAAACCAAAAATGCCCATAACAAGAGAGAGCCCCACAACACCAGCTACGCCCCCCAACCCGAGTCCAGCTGACACCCACCAGGATGGAGGACCGGCATGGGGCCCCAAAGAGCAGCAAGGGAAGTTGACGCCCGAAGACTACAGAGCACTCTTCGACTCCACTTACAAGGAGTATACCCAGGGGAACAACATCCAACCCCTCCCGGGTCAAGTGGAAGTTCTGGAGAAAAGAGTGCTCTCGCTGATAACTTCAGACACCAAGACAAGGGGTCTGACGGGCGTCAACAAGGACACCATGATGAACGTGTTGCTGGAACAGAACATTCCCGCCAACTACATCTGTAGAAGGAGTTACGCACAGTGGGATGTTCTGCTCCCCACCTCCGAAGACGCAGTCAGGCTGTCCAGGACCTGCCATCAGAGCAGGAACATAAAGCTCCAACCCATCTATATGAACAAGAGGAGAGCAAATGTTTCTGCTCTAAACGTCCCCTGCTATATGGAGGCCAAACAACTGGGGGCTATCCTAAGCCAGTATGGGGACGTAGAGGAAGTCACCCCGGTCCGCGGATTAAGAAACATCATGACCGGGGACTACAAAGTACAGATGGTTCTGGACAAGGCTGGATTCTACGCCATCCCAGCCACACTCAAGTTCGGAGAGTGGACACTCTCCCTTATAGTGGAAGGGAGGAGGCCCCATTGCTGGCTGTGCACACAACAAGGGCATATGGCGAAGGACTGTCCGAAGAGGAATGGAGGGAAGAAGCCCACAAAAGCGGCGGGAACAAGCGTGACAACAAATCAAGTCGCTGCTCCCGCGCCGGCCGCAAATCCTCCAGAGGCACCGACAGGCTGGGTGACGGTCGTAAAGAAAGGCAAGATCAACAAACAGCCATCCTTGCAGACAGTCACCCAAGACCAAGAACAACCGAAGAGCGAGACGGAGAAAATGGACACACAGACACCCTCCTCCTCAAACAAGAGGAAACTACCAGAATCTGAGGAGGAGGCCGCGTCAGAGGCAGAGGAAGAGACAACAACAGTCTCTATGGCCCTGAGCGCAACAGAGATCAGGAGGGCCAGGAGGAGGAAAAGCCGCAAGACACGCGCAAACCCTCCTACCCCCACTGAGACTGAGAAGGACTCCCTCGCAACAACAACACAGGATGAGCCCCCTGTGATCCCAACACCCCAGCAACCCGAACAACCTTCCCCCTCTCCTATAAAAGCCCCAAGAAACTCTTCCCGCCCCTCATCCCGTGACAGGAGCCAAAAAGAAGAAAACGAGCAGGCTACCCCCTCCCCAAGCGCTCAGCCTCCCCATCAACCAAAAGAGGTCCCCTCCCCCACTCCCAAAGTCCGCACTGAACGGACCAAAAAGCTCCCCTTCCTGCCAGGAAGCAGGATTTGTGAAACAGACCCTCTCCAACCGGCTCCGGACCTTAAAGGACAACAGAAGGTCCGGTACAATAAACTTAAAAACTTTGAAAAAGTCGGTGGAGACCTAGTAACAGACCCCACTAAATTCAAGGACGCTCCCTTGTTGACCACTTTCGTTAGGGTCGACAAGGACGCTAGGACTGGAGGAATGTGGGCAATGATTAAGGCAGCGAAGAATGCGATCCCAGGCCAGCAGCTGGTGGATAGGGACCATCCTTCACTGACCAACATTTTCTTTAAATGTGAGGGTAGAATCCCCATGTATGTACACCCATCGCTATACAGGGCACTCAAACTAACCTTCCCCCTGGACGTGGGGGGCGTGGCCAAGGATGGATCACCTTCATCGGATTTACTTACCGGCAGCCTTGGCCAGGCCTGCCATGTCCTCACTGCCCAGGATTTCAGACCCGTCTGTGACAGTGCTTGAGGTAAGTGATCATGTCTTTGAACTTGGCTACATTGAATGTGAGGGGCATCAGGTGTCGAAGCAAGGCCTCGCGCGTTGTGAGAGACTTGGTGTCCCTCAAGGTAGATATCGCCGCTATCCAGGAGACCCACTTTGTTTGTGACGGGGATTGTCAGGTGCTGGTAAACGATTACGATGTCTACTCAGCATATGGCAATACCTATAGTCGTGGAATCTCCTTGCTAGTGAGTCGCACCCTGTCAGCGTCGGTGAATGTTGTTCACGCAGGCGAGGACGGGCGAGCGCTTGTTGTTGATGTTGCTGTTAATTGTAGTGTTTTTCGGATTGTTGCTGTTTATGCTCCCAATGCTGCTGTAGAGAGGGCAACCTTTTTTCGACGGTTGGAGGGCTTCTAAGTGGATCCGGAACGGTTAGTTTTAATGGGGGATTGGAATGCAATCCTTGATCCCAAAATAGATAAGGTCGGGGGGACTAGCGGGTCGGCGTGGTGTGACAGCAGTCTGTCTGACCTGATGGCCTCGTGCGATCTCGTCGACAGATTTCGTCTGGATCATCCGGGGCGGGAGATGTGGACGTGGCATCCTGTAGTGCCTTCCCATCCAAGCACTTACTTGGATCGGATGTTAGTTAGAAGAGGCGATGTAGACTTCCTATCTTGCCCCACGTTCCACTTGCTAGGACACTCGGACCATAAACTTGTTATGGCCCGTTTGAGCTTAAGCGCTAGGTCTAAACTGGCCGGATACTGGAAGTTCAACAGCACCTTGTTGGAGCTGGAGGACTACCGGTTGAAGGTCACTGAGCTAATTCAGCGGGCTTTAGTGGGGGCGGTTACAGGGAGTAAGTGGTGGGTTAGTCTCAAGGCCAAAATTAGGCGCTTCTCTGTCCAGTATAGCCAACGCCTCGCGATAGATAAGGCTAAGGCAAAGAAGCGTTTAGAGGATAAGCTGACCCGGGCGGTGGAGGGGGGAGACCCCCTAGAGTTAGCACTAGCTAAACAAGATCTCAACCGCTTGGCTAGCGAGCGGTATGAAGGTCAAGTAGTTAGGGCTAGGTTAAACAAAGTTTCTAACGAGGCTGTGAATGTTGACGCTGTTGAGCGTAAGGCTGCTTTAAGGCGCGGTTCGGATGGGTACATTCGTAAAGTACATAACCTGGAAGGACACCCCTTAGTATCGACTCGGGAGATCTGCGAGGGGTTTCGGGAGCATCTATCGGTGCGCTTCACCCAACTACCCGGACTCAGGGTTGATGAGTTTGGCAGCTATTTGGCTGACTCGCCCCGCCTCACGGCGGCTCGGGCGGCTAGCTGTGATGGCCTTATTACTGAACATGAGGTCATTACTGCGTTGAAGCAGGTCGGCTATAACAAATCCCCGGAGCTTGATGGTTTACCCTACGAGTTTTACTTGAGGCTGTCGCCCATGTTGGTCCCTATTCTGAAGGATATGTTCAACCATTGGTTTGCCCAGGGTTCCATCCCTGGACAGGTGACCAAGGGTGTGATCACATTGCTGAGGAAAGGTCAACGGCATTGTGGGAGGGAAAACTTTGATGATTTTAGGCCCTTGACTCTGCTAAACACAGAGTTAAAGATTTTGGCAAAGATTCTTGCGAATCGCTTGCAGGTTGTCATCACTGACTTGATCGAACCGGACCAGACTTATGCTGTGAAGGGGAGATCGATTCAAGACAATTTGCACTTGATACGCTCGATCATAGAGGGGACAGAAGACGACGCCGAAGCCGCGCTGATCAGTTTGGATCAGTCCAAGGCATTCGATAGGGTCAACCATCGGTTCCTAGGATCTGTGTTAGAGGCCGCCGGATTTAATCCGGACTTCCGCAAGTGGATCTTTGTTCTGTATGACAGGCCGACGGTAGCGGTGCAGATCAACGGTAAGCTGTCGGAGTCATTCGCTGTCTCTCGGTCGGTGCGACAGGGTTGTCCGCTGTCGCCTCTGTTGTATGTCCTGGCGTTGGAACCCCTCCTTCGCAAGTTAAGGGATGAGGCGGCTACACCAGTCCTGCGCGGAATAGCTCTCCCTGGAGGCACACGAGCCAGGGTTTCCGCGTTCGCCGATGACGTCACCGTGTTCGTGTCTTGCCTCACGGACGTTCAAGCGGTGGTCGAGGCGCTCGCTCGATACGAAGAAGTAACAGGGGCCATCTTCAACCGTAGCAAGTCTGTTGGCCTGCGGTTGGGGGCCTGGACCGGGGTAAACTCGCTTCCAGGTATTTTCAGCTGGACCGATGGACCGGTCCGCATTCTCGGTGTCTGGTTTGGACCGGGACTTCAGCTGGAAAAGAATTGGTCGGAAGTACAGTCTAAGGTCAAATCGTCAGTAAAGACTTGGATTGGAAGGAAATTGTCCTTGAAGGGTCGGGCGGAGGCGTGTGCTACATACGTCTTTCCGCTCATCCTTTACCGTTTGTCTGTACTTCCTCTCCCTGCAGAACGACTAACCCGCTTACAAGGGCGCCTCGATTCACTTTTGTGGAACGAGGGTAAGCATTATGTCTGCAGAGAGGTCTGTGTTCAAAATCCGAGCGAGGGAGGCCTGGGTCAGCCCAGTCTCTTGTGTCATTGAAACGCCGAGAGATTGGCTTTCCTGGGTCGTTCGCTTGAAGGAGACGCTCCTTGGGTCCCTGTGGTTGAGAACTCGTTTCCCAACCTCAAACCCAACCCTTCGGTAGAAGGTCGTCGTAGACCGAAGGGGGAGTCCAAGTTCTTCTCCGAATGCCGAACCGCTCTTAGAGCTTTACCGGGGACCAATGTCCTCGATCAGCCAAGGAAGAAACTGTATCGGGATTTAGTGGAGGGGACCGCGAAGGATCCACTTTGTAGGCGGATGGGATGGTCGATGGAGGTTGTCCGTTCTCAATGGCGTTGGGCGCCGGGACGGGAGATTCTGAATAACTCGGAATTCTCCCTGACTTGGCGACTGGTCCGAAATGCGCTGCCCCTCTTCGACGTACTTTTCCGGTATAAAGAACATACCAGCCGCTTCTGTCCGTGCTGTGACGAACGCGAGCCCGAAACAATCGAGCACGCGTTTTTTAGTTGCAGCCGGATACAGCCCCTATTAAGGTACGTCGAGGGGGTAACAGCTCGCATCGATGCCGAGTGTCTGCTCGATCTCGACGTAGGAACTTTTGTGTACAACATGGAGCCGCCGTTCCCCAGGGAGGAAAGTTTGGTTTTCCTGGCGATCCTAGCAGTAGCGCGCATGACCATTTGGATCGCGCGCCTCAAGTTGGTCCACGAAGGGACATCTGTTCCTGATCGGGATCTGATCGTTTACTTTAAACATTTGCTTAAAGTAAAGATCAGATGCGATTGGAAGAGGTTGCCTAGAGTGGAATTTGACAAGAGGTGGGTGCACAGCACTAGTTTGTGCATCCGTCGAGGAGCCAAGTTTCAATACGTGTTCCCTCCTTAGGCATGGCATGGGCGGTGCTGGGTCCTACGGAACCCATCCCGCCTAGGTTAGCATTATAAGTTCAGTAAAGTAACTCTTGACTGGTGGTACAAATGAGATCCTGTTCCTGATTTTATTTTTTGGTATTAGAGAACCTCTGAGTCTGCCCAACCCCCCTGCTCCTCATCTTTATTTTCTGATGCCCCCGATCATCCCCCTACTCAGAGGTCACCTTCCTACCCCCTCCATCCGTTGCTTTATTTTCTCCCACCTCCATTAAGGCGACTTCCCCAAACCCCATTAGGGATGCTCTGCTTGTTTTCGGTTCCCCGGAAAACAGTGGGGGATCTAGCCACATAGAATAGTACAGGGGGGGTCTTACTAACAACACATTAGTAGATTTTCCTTATTTTTGAAATGAAAACTTTCATTAGTTTTTTTTCCCACTCCACGAACATTTTATGCCAATTAATTCAAGAACTCTTTCTAATGAAATCGAACTTTATTTTCTCACACATACACACACACACACAAAAAAAAAAAATGCACACACAACATACAGAAATGAATATACAAATTGTACATAGTTAAATTTTACATTGAACGCTGGGGTTATTAGTTAGATTAGGATCCACAGAGTGATTGAGGTATTTTGGTAAATGTTGCCAGTCAAGAGTAAGACTTCAAAGTCTCATCTGTTACATAGTCAAAAAGACCCTGTACCCTCCCCCTCCCAATTTATTGTAGGGCCTTGTGCCTAATTTTGTTGAATTGAATTTTTTGTACGTTTTTTATGTTCAATTTTTTCTTTCTCAATAAAATATATAAACAAGATCAAAGTGTAGTATCTGTTCCGACAGATGCTGCACTTAAGATAATTTGTACCAGTCAATGGAGGGGAAACCCTCTATACTGGGAACCGCCTGGGTAATACCTAGGAGGTCCACCCTCCCAGGCCTTGCCACCGGGCTTTCCGGTGGGGCAAGTTTATTGCTTGCTGCCTGAGGCGCCCCGACCGGGGAATGCCGACGGGGTTACTCAGGCAATTTTTAAAATTGCAGGAATGCCCCTCCTTTAGGGGAGCCTGCGGGGTTCCCACTTTCCGGCCTTGTGCCACATAATGCTGATGTGGGCAGCATTTAAATAAAAACCCTCTATACTGGGACAATTATTATTTTTGGTAACCAGAGTGCCCCCTTTTTGCCTACTTTTAGGGGAGCTGGTTTTTACCTCACATTAAAAACGGCCTTGTGCCTAATTTGCTCGGTGGGGGAGTTATTAAATACCATCTGTTCCGACAGATACTACACTTAAGATAATTTGTACCAGTCAATGGAGGGGAAACCCTCTATACTGGGACAATTATTATTTTTGGTAACCAGAGTGCCCCCTTTTTGCCTACTTTTAGGGGAGCTGGTTTTTACCTCACATTAAAAACGGCCTTGTGCCTAATTTGCTCAGTGAAGGAGCAAATAAATACCATCTGTTCCGGCAGATACTGCAAAGCTATGACTAGCTATGACTAGCAAAGACCAGATGTGGGGGCAACCCCACATGCCTGACCATTAACCAGCTCCCATTTCCCACCTCTCGGGAGCTGGTCCCCTTTTTCCCTTCCCCCTCCCTTCACTCCTCACATTAAAAATTGGCCTTGTGCCTAATTTGCTCGGTGGGGGAGCAAATAAATACCATCTGTTCCGGCAGATACTGCAAGCAAAGACCATATGTGGGAGCAATCCCACATATAAGACCTTGGTCAATGTAGAGGCAACCCTTCATACCAATTTTCACTATCCAGCTTCCCTACTCCCCGGGGATTTGGTCCCCATTTCCCCTTCACTCAACACTTTAAAAATCGGCATTGTGCCTAATTTGCTCAGTGGAGGAGCAAATAAATACCTCAAAGTGTAGTATCTGTTCTTCAGATGCTGCACTTCAATTTCTTGTTCTTTGTCAGTGGAGGAGACACCCTTCACGAGTGAAACAATTTTTATTTTTGTTCCTTTTCTCCACATTAAAAAACGACCCTGGTGTCTAACTCTGTCCCGTGGGGAGGCATTGTAAATAGGAACTACATGAAGGATTCGTAAGGATGGCAAAAGATGAGACTAATGAAAACACTTGAAAATGGCGACAAAATAGAATATTTAACAGATATACCAAATCCCTAATAAGAGCCCACAAGATAATGTATAGAACCAATCACATAAAAGCAAGGATCAAACAGACACAAGAAATGCAGATAATGCAGACAAAGAGACGAAACACGATACCACATAATAGGTGAATGCCGCCAACTGGCCAAAAAATATGAGAAATATCACGAAATAATGCGGAAGACAGTACACTGGCAATTATACAGACAACGGAATTTTGAACATACAGACAAATAGTACCGGCGCAAAGCATGGAGCCCTTGTCCGATATTGAAACAAGGATAAACAATAACTAAATGTTTAAGACATAATTATCGACGGAAGGAGATCTGGGGCGAACCGAATTCTAAAGATAGTCATGTAGGTAAATTACTTAGGAAGAAAGTTAAAAAAAAATACTAAACATGCACAAGCCACTGCATTGATTTTTAATTAAAATACAATCATTCACCTTTTTTTCTGGAGTTGAAATTTTGATAAGCTATGATCATTGACGTACTGGGTCTAAACTGTAACATCCGTATAGAATACCATATTTACTGCATTTCATTTAGGAATATACAGATTAGAAAAATAATATTATCACCATGAAAAAGACGGCATGATTCTATTTCCGTTTGATGAAAAGCTTTTTGGGGGCAAACAATCTACTAGTTTTCCAGTTGTATACAAATCTACAAGGTGATAGTAGCCTTTTTATCATATACATAAAGTGACGTAATGTTAAACAATGATGATCGGAGATGCGCCGCTGTACAAGTATTGCTTTCTACCTATCACAGTCATGGAAAATATTTCCTTCACACTAAATATATACATACATACATATATATATATATATATATATATATATGTATATATATATATAACTACTTAATTTACTAACATAAATTTAATATACGAAATTATAAATTTATGCGTAAACTTTAAGTATTTACTTCAAAAGTTCTCAATACGTATGGTAGAGCTAGTTAATAAGTTATAAAATATATATGGCGATTAAGCGACACTGAATATTCCGCGTTTCCTCCACTCTAGGACTCTTCAGGCTTCAGTGGCGCTTAATCGTCATATACATTTTTTAACTTACTTACTGCATATACACATATATATATATATATATATATATATATATACATATATATATATATATATATGTCGTTATATATAATGTTATTTGATTATATACCTGTGTATTATATACTGTACTGTATTTTGTTATTAATTTTGGATGCCGTATCCCTGGGTTCCAATATATATATATATATATATATATATATATATATATATATATATATATATATATATATATATATATATATATATATATATATATCCGGACGGTTTAACGCTTGAGAGAACAGTTCAACGAAGTTTTCGGACCCGATTATGGTATTTGGTTTGGTTCTAAGTGAGGCCATACATGCCAACGAAAATCTTCTAAGTCGGCTTAAAAGTATATAGATATGATTAAGAGTGTGATGATTCACTGCCGCAATTAGATGTACGCTGACAGACCCTGGGTGCCGGTCACAGATGTCCATAGATACCTAGGTTTGATTTCACAAGGAGTGCTATAACAGTGTACTCTTCTCTCACTGAACCCTTTCTCCCCAACCTGAAACAACTGGACTACTTCGTTTGGGTATACGTCGAAAATATCAACAACATGAATTCCCACAACATCAAAGCAGGTCTGATAGCCGCCATAGGTCGAGTATTAGCCGAGAACCCTCTAGCGCTTCTAGAAAAGTCATGCTACTAGACTCGAACCCGTATCGAGGCGGGGAGTGAAGAGATATCAGCTCTACTACGTAATAAACTTACTTGAATTGGTATTTGCAATCAAAAATTTAAATAAAGTTGTAATGCTATTTCCATTTGGGGCAACAAATTTATCATTCACCCTTGTATGCGCTCCATTGTTTTTTTAAGGCCAAGTACATGCTTTTTTCTACTTAAACATCTAGATTTTATGTTAGCGGACATGTGGTGTCTTTCAGATTCTTGCTTATACTATTCTTATTGCGCTAGCATAAAGATAAACGATACGTACTTAACAATGAAATATAATAGCATATTTATTCGGTCAACATAAGTATCTTTATTAAATATTTATTTACTACCTAATTCATATTTCTAGTTTTTAATTAATATATTTTAATATATATATATATATATATATATATATATATATATATGAGCAAACAGTTAATAAAATATCTCAAAAACACTTTGAAATGAGTTAAAAACATATTTAATCTGAAACGGAAACACGAGATAAATGGACAGTCCTTATTATAAGCTCTATTTCCTATTTAGTCTTATCGAGCTTTTTTATCTGTCTGAGATAATTTTATAAATATTAATTCTTTACTATTCATAATTTACTTTAATTTTACCATCTTGGATCATTTTGGTAAATGCAATTGTAATTTTCATTATATACATATATATGCTTAAAACTAAACGGAAACTCATTGTACAAATTGATATCCCTGGAACTGCCAACACGTGCATCTCTATAGATAGTTGTTCGGCTAATTAGAAAATGATCGATTTTAATATAATGTAACAAGTTCATCTTACGTACGAAAATTTTACCCAATGTTTTTGATACCCTGGCATTTTATAACCCCAGTCTTCGAGTGAACTCGATCTTTGTTCGTTTGTAAAACATGTAAAAATAAATATTTTTGAAGTCGCTCACCTGCAGTTTTTTTTTTTTTAATTTAAAACTCACCTGTCACATATAACATTTTTTAACACCCGTAAAACATTAAATCTCTAGATTCCAGTTCCGAGTAATTAATTTAATGAATATTCCGTTGTCTCTACAGCAGGAATAACTTCTTCCTTACATCCACAATCGGTTGTTATTCTTATAATATATCAGCCAGCCAGGGGCATAATTCCATATAATCACTTAGGAGACATGATTACATGATTAATCTTCACTTTTATTAGCAAAATATTCGTCCAACATAAATGCTATCTTCATATTATTTGGATTTTGTCTGAATACTGTTGTAATCTAGACTTATTTTCACAATGTTCCGGTCAATGTCTTCTCCAACCTTTATCAAGTCTATACCGTTGAATACGCCAACATTCATTTGAACCTGGGAATCTGTACGGAATTTTAAATCGAATACTTTATTTAATCCGCGGTTTATTATTAACTTTTATTCCGCCAGCCATGACGGATTAGAAGGCTAAGAAATTACATTTGACTCCCGTGGCGTAGTGGATAATGTATTAGGTAAAATTTAGATGTATGAGTCACACACTTCTGGAGGTTGATTGTTGAATTCCGCATTACAGGTGGTATTCTAATATAATCACTTATTATCTAAGCGACCACTACCCAGTCATGGCTGACAGACAAGTAGCATGTGTCTCTGAAATTGAAGAACGGATTTCTGAAGAAATTTGTGCAGATTCGTTACATCGACGGAAATATTT
>NC_136512.1:76680733-76715733 GCF_053919585.1 Euprymna scolopes | reverse complement strand
ATACGGAATTATCCCTAAAAATGGTTAAAGCAATTTACGATTTCATGTTACATGATAAGAGCTGTTCCCTTTTCATGTAAGTATAAAAATAGAGAGATTTAGTTAAAATGAAAATCAAATAGCATAGACGAAATTCGAACCTCGTAATTTAGGTTTAGAAATAGATTACGTGTGAGAATTAGAAAATGGAATGTAAAACAGCTTAGAGATAAAAATAGTTTCAAGAAAAGAATGTGCACTGTCAATTTTGTTATGAAAATTCAATTGAAAGAATGCAGCTACAAGATAATTTAATAAACATGTTTTTAACATATTGGAAATATAGGTTACTGAGAATATAGGTTAAAATTCCTTTTGTAAAAAAGGAAAAGTTTTGGACACGTATGTTCAGAACACGTGTGTATGACGTCATGGAAAATAGAAAGTTTTAGAGATAGTTAGAAAACTTTAGAGTTAAAGGAGAAGAGACAGAAGGAGGGGGAGAGACAAAGAGGGAGTTTGAGAACGACAGACGGTAGTCTGCAGTTTGGAATTCGAACGTCTAGAAGCGAAAAGGTCACTTTGAAACTTAGAATGTGAAGCTTTGAATTCTTGATGATTAAAACCACGGCCGGTCGTGAGAAGAAATTAACCCATCATGTGTATTTATAAACGTCGTCTTTGTGTTGTAATTCGACCAAAACGTAAAGTGAAAATTGTTATTATATGTCTATATATCTGTGTTTAATGTCTTTACATACACGTCTTGACATCTCGTATCTACAATGTGAACTCTACATCTCATATCAACACTAAGACTGTCTGAACACTATCTCCTCACTCAAAGAGCCTCTCATATCTACACTTCTAAGTATGAACATTTTAATAAAAGAATCTCTCTCTCTCTCTAAGATGCAACAACAATCTTAAAACAACATCCCTCTTAATAAAATACTCTCCAAGACTCTCACTTATAATAAGACTCTCCTAATAACAAACAACAAGAATAACAAAAACAATAATAAGAAAACCTAAATATAACATTCATACTTAATTTATTTTATATATATTTTTAAGAGAGGGGGGAGGGAAACTGACATTCGGAATACGGACCGTATTGAAATAATATCATTATTATTCAGAAAACTATTGTTAATATGGGGAGTGTGTGTTTTTAACTATTCTGTACTTTGATCTAACAATTTAAAAATTGGAAAATGGCACACAGGATACGGACCGTGCTATTATTATTTAGAAAGACATTCTTAATATGGAGAAAGAAAGGTATCTTTCAACTAACAATGTTATAAATTATAAAAGCTTGATATACAGAATAAAGACCGTGCTGAAATATTAACATTATTTAAAAAGCCAATCTTAATATGGGGAGAGGAGGGTTTTAACACTATTTTGTACTTCCACCTAACAATTTCATAAATAAGAAACTGACATACAGAATACAGAGTGTACTGAAGTAATAAAGTTATTATTTAGAAAACCATTTTCATATGGCCTTGATGTGCGTTAAAATAGTCGAAATTAGTAACATATCAAGGAACTATGAAAAATGATGACATGTGAGTTAATTGATTGGTGCTTATTTTTAATGAAATGATCAAACCATACAATATATCTAAGTTATTATTTTCGTAAGGGGGTGGGGGCTATAATAAGTGTAAACATTATAAAAATTGATTGTCGAAATTAGTAACATATCCAAGAATTATGAAAAATGATGAAATTTGAATTAATCGATTGATGTGTGTGTAATGTAATAATCAACCAAGACAGTATATAAAAGTTATTATTTTCGTAAGTGGGCGAGCGAAAATGTAGATTAAAATTATTAAAAATGATTGTCGAAATTAGTAACATATCCAAGAATTCTGCAAAATGATGAAATGGAGTTAATTGATTTGTCTGTGTGTATTTAAATAATCGGCCCAGACAATGTATTAAATTTATTATTTTCCTACGGTGGGGCCGATAATGCTGGTTTAAATTATGAAAAATGATTGTAGAAATTAATAACATATCCTTGAATTACGAAAAAATGATCAAATGTGAGTTAATTGATTGGTATGTTTGTATTGACATAATCAACCCAGATAATATATCAAAGTTATTATTTTCGTAAGAGGAGTGCGATAATGTGGGTTAAAATTATGAAAAATGATTGTCGAAATTAGTAACATATCCAAGAATTTTCAAAAATGATGAAATGTGAGTTAATTGGTTGGTGAGTGTAATGAAATAATAAGCCCAGACAATATATCAAAGTGTTTATTTTCGTAAGATGAGGAGGGTGAAAATGTGTTTAAAATTATGAAAAATGATTGTCGAAATTAGTAACATATCCAACCATTATGAAAAATGATGAAATGTGAGTTCATTGATTGATGTGTTTGTAATAAAATAATTAACCCAGACAATATGTTAAAGTTATTATTTTCGTAAGGGGGGGAGGCGATAGTGTGGATTAAAATTATGAAAAATGATTGTCGAAATTAGTAATATATTCAAGACTTATGAAAAATGATGAAATGTGAGTAAATTGATTGGTTTGTTTGTAATGATATAATCGGCCCAGGCAATTTTTCAGTTTCTGTAAGTTGTTAACAATATTTATCTGAATTTTCAATGTTAACTTCGGAGAATGACATCACAGTTATAATGGTGAGTAGAAAGACACATGATTGTGTTGCTTTTTTTACGTGCTCTGGATTTCTTTAGCGATTAACAACCCTTCACTGTTAGGTTGGGGACGGAGGGAGTAATGTCCATTTTGAGCTCACTATAAAATCTCCAACAATGTCATATTCCAAAAATATTGAATAACTATGGTATAATATTCCGGAAATTACATCGTTTCTCTTAGTAATGTGTTGTCGGTGGCTGTTATAGTAAGCGGGGAGAACTACATTAATATTGAAAATTATAGCAAAGTAAAAGTTGCCTATTGATCATTTGCATCAATGCATTTATATAATTATTTGTAAAACCTGCCGAGTTATGGCCAAGAAATGATATCATTTCACTTAAAATGATGGTGTTAGTAGTAGGGAGGGGAAGAGCACAGTAATGTAAATGTTGTAGTGAAGCAAAGGTTGCCTAATCACTAAGATTTATAACATATTTGTTTATTTATTTGTAAAGCCTGCTGAGTAATCTTTAGAAAATTACGGCTTTTTACAAAAAAAAAATGTTGTCTGTAGCAGTGAAAAAATGAAACAGAATAAGGTTGAATTTGAAAATGAAGCAAAGGTTGTCCAATCACTTTACTGTGCCAATGCATTTATGCATTAATTTTAAAATGCTGATGACACATCTTCAAAAACAACACATTTTCCCTCTAATAATAGTGCCGATAGTGAGGAAAGAAACGCAGTAATGTTTAAATTTATTGTGAAGCAAGAATTGAGAACTCATTAACCAACACTATGTATTTATGTATTAATTTGGAAATTCTAATTATCTACCTTCTAAAATTGACTTCAATTTTCTTAAAATTGTGATATCCTTGGTGGGAAGAGAAATTATTTCATATATTTTGTACAATATTTGTCGAGAGCATGTTAAATTGTTTCATACATGCATAAAAATTACCCGTCCGAAGGTAGTTAAACATATTTTAAATATGTGTTGTAAATTACCCGTCCCATAAAGATAACATTTATTCATATACATTCTGTAAATTAATTGCCCTAGGAAATGTACAATTATTTCATGCATGTTTAATAACCGTCTTAAGGTAGGTAAAATGTTCTTTTGTTCGGAATAGCAAATGGTACATAGACATTAAGAATTCCTCTCTCCAAAGAATAACAATAACAATTATATTAAAAATCAACTAAAATGTTATCATTGTTTATACTGTCTCGAGCAACGCCGGGTAGCCCTGCTAGTTAGAAATAATTATAGAACTTTAAGTATTTGGTTCTTATCGTTGATAACTGTATGTAAAAACCTGGTAATATGCCAAAGTACGTAGATCGTGATGTTAAAAATTATTACATCCAATCTAGATTTTCCTGAATTACAGTTACGTTTCAGGAATGTAAATTTCAAATAAATTCTTGAAAAGTATGTCATTTCTTTATGGGTGTTTCAACAATGGTTTTATGTGAAAGAGAGATCTAAGAAATATATAAATAAAAGAAGCGAATGCACATCATCAAACGAAGGAAGAGAGATACACAACGAGGTAGAGACAAATTTTAAAAATTAGAAATTACTTCAAAAGATGTTTACGCCTATTTCTTTACTCTTTATCAGCAAATATCTATTATTGGCATTGATTTCACCAGAATGTTATTAACATAATTCTTTCTAGTAAGGCATTGGTTTCTTACGGGAGTGACCACAAGATTGTTGCTAAGTAATTTTTGTGGAACTAACTGGATTTGAACTTGAAACGCACATGGAATTAACAATTAGACCATTGTAATATTCCATTTATTAACTGTTAAAAATCCTCAAATAATACGAGAAGACCTCCATAGTTTCCCCGTGAATTGAAACTTACACCATTTAGAAAATATGCTTTTTCTCGAAATGTATTACCAAACACTGCCAAACATATTAGATAACTATATAGACATTTTGATATCTGAACTACGATTCGCTTAACAAGCTTATAGTTTGAGCACTGTGAACGGCGGGTGTGAATTTAATACACACTCGAGGAGAAATATTTACGTCACTGATTTTGAGCCCGATGGTTAAAAGAGCTGACTGTAAGCTCTACGGCCGTAGGTTCGTTCCACGGCTGAGGAAAGGTGTATGTCTAGCCGCACTGATGAGTTGTGATACTACGAAACAGTAACGTATGTGGATGACAAATAATGTATATATATATACATATATATATATATATATATATAGATGGATAGATAACTTTGATGATCTCTCTCTCTCTCTCTCTCTCTTTCTATATATATATATATATATATATATATATATATATATAGGATGTTTATTGATACAAACATTATTGGTTACATGTGTACATGCATGTTCTTTTAGTGCCTTTATTCAATGTGAAAACTTCCCCAATCAGAAAATCAAATTTTGTATTTCTTTTTTTTCACACTATTTCTCCTTTTAATTTTTCCTTCCTCCCACCCGTTCGAAATACTTTAAACCTCTTCCTCATTTGCTTTTTTTATTTTAAAAGCATTAAAAAAAACGCGTATATATATTTTATAAAATGAATGGGTCTTGGTTTGGATATTAGAATTGACTTTTCGGCTTGACCAATTGGGTAAGTGCACGCCTGTCGAACTCCGTTCTGTTTGCCTGTGTCGAACCTGACTACAACTCGGATGTGTTCAAGTCCAACATAAACAAATTCTTGATAAACCGCCCCCTCCTTAAGTAGGGCACTTTATACAATCTCCATTACTAACGATTGCTACGATATTATCCCATTGATTACTGTACACGCAATAACCCTTATCCCCGAGTTGCTTCTGGGCTTTGATAAGTGGCGACTACCATGTAAAAAACAATTGAGGAACGACAGAAACACATATGTACATATGTAGTAAAACATGTTTGTATGATAAATATAGTATTAGCACTTTTCGTTTGTTTTACAGGAATTTCAGTGGATTTATACCTTGGACACTAGAAGTACACAACCAATATATATATATATATATATATATATATATATATATATATATATATATATATATATATATATATTTGTGTGTGTGTATGTATATATATATATGTATATATATGTATATATATGTATATATATGTATATATATATGATGTATATATATATATATGTATATATATATTTATATATATATATATATATATATATATATATATATATATAGATATACTGGTATTGTACGTCTAATGTTTCGGATGTTGGACCATGTTTACGATCCAACAGCCTCGTCAGACCTTACAGAAATCCTGGTTTTCTGTAAGGTCTGACGAGGTTGTTGGATCGTAAACATGGTCCAACATCCGAAAAATATGTAACCATACAGATAAAACGGTAATAAAAAAAAATAAAACACATATTTGCTCTGCAATGATATTGAGTACTCTCTTCAGGTTTTTACTAATTACCAGTTTTACTATATAGCAATGTATTTACAAATCACTGCTTTCTGTCTGCTGTACTCAACAGCGACCACATTTCATTTATTATATTTCCATAGCCTTCTGATTATATCTTAAACACATATAGCACATAATGTAATAAATAATTCCTTTATATTTTTATTTTGTTTTTTGTTAATATATGTATGCCCGACCGCACCGAGTAAGCATGCTAGTGTTACTACATTATTTATATTTACTGTGTCGTCAAGCAGTAGGGTGAAACGCAGTGCAATTGTTATATAACAACAATTCTGTAAAATGTTTAGGTGAACTTTTCAATCAACAGGCCAAAAGCTAGCTGTGTTTATTTTGGTTCTGTTTGTCGACGCTCTATCCACCTTCTGGGTAATTATGTTTTTGTCTCGTAATACTGACTGGTTTGACTTGGCGTCTGTTCGTATGGGGATTGTGTTGTGTGTGTATGTGTGTGTGAGAGTGTGTGTGTGTGTGTGTGTGTGTGTGGGTGTGTGTCCCCGTCCGTTCCCATGTGTGACAATGTGTTTTCGTGTCTAATTATTGCTAAACAATTCTTCGTCTACCGAAGGGAGCGACTAATTTGCGCTGAAATTAATTAAGACTCTCCCTGCGCTTTGATATCAGGTAATCAACCAACAAAAAGTGAAAATAAATAAATAAATAAATAAATAAAAATGAAAGATCACAGTTCAAGAATGTGGGATTAGAGAGAGAGAGAGAGAGAGAGAGAGAGAGAGAGAGAGAGAGAGAGAGAGGGGGGGGTAGGGAGATGGAAGGGGTTGATTTGTGAGGAAACAACGTAAATGACATGGTTACATATGAAAGACAGAGCTTAAAACAGAGAAAGATTAAAAGAACTAGAGAGAATGAAAATTATCAAAAAAGGAAGACGAAATAACAAGTTTATCAACGAATTAAGCTGAAAAAGTAAAAAGACACAGAGTGAGAGAAACAAAAGAAGAATATTTACAATAAAGAATGAAGAAATCGTTTTACACCCACATGAAAAACAACACCTTATGGAATATTATAGCTCAAATAAAGAGAGAAACAAAAGGCTCTATTTATCCATCTCCTATAATTTAAAAGGGAATCTGTGTGTGTGGGGGGGTTGAGTGTGTGTCTGTGTGTGTATGTGTATGCGTATATGTGTATGTCTGTGTGTTCACTTATTATGCACTCCAAAACAGCTGGGCCGATGCACTTCATGTATCTGGTAGTCTTCTTCGATAGGTTTTCTATCGGAATGTCTTCGATAATTATTGAAAACCAATAATCGAAAAACAAACAATGAAAGAAGAAACAGACGATTTTTTATCAAAGTTTACATCATACAGCCTAACATCGCAAATGCATTTGAGAAGTTTTATTTCTACACAAGCAGAACGGTCCGACATATAAAATTAACAGTAGCTTCTTAAATATGGCTGGAGCGAAATGTGTTTGAATCAATACTGGAACTTAAATCCAAGCAAGTACCACTGAACAAGCAAAAAGGCCAGGCATACAAAATCAATTTGATATACTAGGGGTGCTTTCGAAATGCATGCTTCTGTTTAGAGCAGGAATAATCAGTATACTTTACGTTTTTTCTTCTTTTTACAAGTAGTCACCACTTATCAAGTCCCAGAATACAATCGGGGATAAGGGTTATTGCGTGTACAGTATGTTAATATTCGAGATTTGATAAAATGTCTTACTTAAGGGCCGTTTCATCAGGAATTTGTTTAAGTTGGACTTGAAGACATCCAGATTGTAGTCAGGTGGGAAACAGGCAAACGGAAGAGAGTTCCACAGGCGTGCAGTTCTAAGAAAAAATCTTTGTTCATGGAATCTACGTTTTGGTTTTGGCACAGCTAAAGAGTGGGGGGGAATTTTTGACAGTAGTTCCAGCTAGACGGGTGTTTATCGTGAAAGATTGGCGAGGAGAGATCAGAGATTGGAGCTCAGACGAGCACTTGCCATGGAAGTAACGATAAAACAAAGACAGGCTCGCAACGTATTTCCTGTGGGAGAGAGGTTGCTGGGAAGAGCAAAGAGCATCTCCACTAAGCCACGAAGCCTAGTTTGTACTCTGTCAAGGCAGGATAGGCTGCTTATAGCAGCTCCTGCCCACATGTGACAGCGTGTCTAACATTAATACTAACATATTTTTTATAAAATGAACAGTAGGTGCTCTACACTTCAATGTAGACTACAATGTATTGTAGATTAAATCACTACAGGGAGGCGTGTGATGCCTCTTCCCCGTACACCGAGATAAGTCTTCAATCAGAGCAACCAATCAATCGATTTATTGAAAAATGGACAATTTCGCTGATTTCGATGACAATAAACATTTGGTAGAGTGAATGGGGCCATTTGTTGATCATCATTCAATACCTGTCAAAAATAATTTAGAAGAAAATAGCTGGGCAATTATATAAATGGTTTTGAAAGTGATTAATATTTCACCAATAGAAAGTAAATAAACAAAATACGAATAATCACGGTTCAAGCTGAGAGTGACTGAGAGATTAACGACAGCTGGTTGTGGGATTATGAGAAAACGAATGAAAATGGCAATGAATTAAAAAAAAAAGCAATAAACGTCGTACGATGAAATTGTCGCCTAGAAATAATGACATGATTTAATTTTGGTTCGATAAAAACCACTATCTACTACATGACTAGTTGTGTTAAAATTCCGAGAGCGATAAAAGCCATTTATCATGTCTGAAAGTGGCACAATGTTCAACAAGTGAGATCGGAGATGCGCCGCTGTACAACTCAGGCTACGGATTGATCTAAGTTATGACAGCATGACTATTACCAGCAGCTACACACTGCAAATCAGAACAGTTCACCGCTTGAGGACACACTCCAACGACGTTTTCGGCTACGGTTGTAGTCTTTGGTGTGGTTTCAAGTGAGGGCTACATCATTCCACTTTACATCTTCGAAATCGGCTTTAAAGTCGACACCAAAATGTAGCTGGATGTGCGGAAAAGTGTGGTTCTCAGTTCGTGTAATCAGGTGGCCGCTGGACGATCCTATATGTCACAGCATGACTCGATGTCGGCCATAAGTTCAAATAACGCAGGCTTGGATAGGAGCTCAGAAGGAATGCTACGATTGTAACCTTCTCTCACTCGGATTACTTGTTTGCTTATACGCCAAGAACCTCACCAACATAGCACCCCAGACATAAAAAACAGCCTGATCACCGCCATCTGCCGACTAGTCGCCGAGCTCCTGCCGGCCCTTGTAGAAACGGCATGCTCTCGGTTCCGGAATCGTATCGAGCGAATGATTGAGGCTGGAGACAGCTACATTGAATAGATGTCAGCTCTACTTAATAATCAAGTTACCTGACTTGAATAATTTTAAAATAAACCTTTAAAATAAAGCTGTCGTGTTGTTTTATTTTGGGCGCAAAATTTACCCCCCCTGTAAAAAACAGAAAACAGAAAGAGATAATGAAATAAAATCTAAGAGAAATGAATGCAGAATTTTACGAATGAATGAAAGCGTGAAAAACGGAAAACTTAAGAAAAAAGACCGAAATAGGGAATAAAGTAAAGGAGATATTGCCACAGCATCGATAGGAAAATACATGGAACTGACTTTACAGCTAAAGGAAAACCGAATAATAAAAAGAAAGAAAAAATAATAGAAGTTTAATAAAATAGAACCGAATTTACAAATATGGTTTCAAGGGAGTACTAGACAGATTATGTTGAGAGAACAATAAAGAAATACTAAAAATAGATGGGAAAAAGGTACATAATTAAACTGAAAGGCGTGAAAAAGAAATGAACAACTATAGAAATAAATGAAACAATGGCGAGAAAGTGAAAGGTGGGAAATTAGAACAAAATGAAATATAGAACTATGAAGTACAGACAAAGAAATTACAATAAAAATACAAAAAAATCTACCGCAAAAACAAGAAATAATAGAACGAGAGTCGACGAAGAATATAATTTAAATAGTGAAAATCAAAAAACAACCTGGCAAATTTATAAATAACTAGAATACCCGTGACCCGGTGGGTCAGTATGTTATATTAGCTATGGAATTCATGTATGAGTTTGACACTTGTGACATTAAGAAAATAGTTTTTTGACATAACAGAAACATTTCTATAAAAGTAAATTAAAATGAAAAAAAAGAATATAGATAGATTTCTATGAGCCGTTCTGTTTATTATAATTGATCATTTTTGAAAAAAAAGTTTTTTACAGTTACTGAATTATAAGTGGTTGACCATACTCATAGATAAATGTGCACTGAACAGATACCATAATATTTATTATAGTTAAATTCAAATTTTGATACATCCGCTTTTTTTACATCGTTCATTTCTGTATTACGTTTAAGTTATTTTAAACCCAACTCTTCCCATGTTAAATAATAATTTCGAAATAATAACGTTAATATTTCAGCATCCCAAATGTTCTTTTGTTTTGTTTTTATCGCGTTTAAATTATCCAAATAAATAATTCTTAATACTGTCTGTTTTTTTTATATCGTTCATTTTTGTATTACGTTTAAGTTATTTTAAACCCCACTCTTCCCATGTTAAATAATAAATTCGAAATAATAACGTTAATGTTTCAGTGCGCAGGTCAAAATCTGCAAAAGAAGCAATTTATGTTTATTTGTTTACATTGTTATTGGTTAATGTTTAGGCGCGCATGCGTAACCGCATGTCGTAAACCGGAACGTGGGTTACATACATCGTTACAAGGCCATTTGAGTTGTATAATTATATAGATTTATACATACATAGATGAAGATAAATATATGAAACAGTGAAAATTGGGAGTGAGGGGCTGAAATGGAAGGCAGGGGCAGGTTTTTGAATAAATAAAAGGGACTAACAATGAAAGAGAGTATTAAACATTTATAGGCACAATTTCTGTTGATATCCCAGGTGGTTTTATGGTTAATAACATAGACTTACAGGCTGTTGTCCAAAGTTCGAATTTAGTCCGTTCCCCAAAATCACTTCCTCTTAAGATGTTGGCAAATTTTTGTAATCTCTCCCGTAAGTACACGACGTCTTTCTAGAAAACATTCTGACTCGGGGAAAATACCGGGGAAACCAATTCCAACAACAGTATATTCGGATTCACTTGATATTATGATGTGGGTTCAAAAACAAAATGCTTACGAATGAGACACGGTAACTAATGTAATTAGAATGAACACAAAAAAACTCACGTTCATGGATTAATCAAAAATAGATTGAGAGGAGGAGTGAGAGAAATGAGAGAGGGGGAAATGAAAATATAGAAAATGAAATTTTGAAAGTTGTATTCTATAATATAAATCTCACCTGTCTGTTTGAATGTATGTTTGTTTGTATGTCTCGCAAAATATTTAGACGGAGGCGACAGATTTTCACGGAATCGGTATCATTTTTAAGCTCGACCTTTCGGACGACAAATATCGAAAAATTGCCAAAAATATTAATTCCTTCACCCTCAACAGGGCAATTTTCTACAGATTGTACCTTTTTTCGATTATATTTTCGAGATTCATCGCATGTTTTCGATTTTCTAGCCTTTATTTAAACTCAAGTCACCTCCGCTTTGACGATGGAGGCAAGAGCTAACGCGTCACATTTTTTTTTTTCACTTTATTTTCCACATCCGCGGTATGGGTTCGAACCTGCCTTCAAACTGCATTTTTTTTGCTCAACACACACCTTCAAACATTTGGGCAACGCCGGGAACCCAGGCTAGTCTATTATATAAATCTCAACTGTCTGTTTAAATATATGTATGTAAGTATGTATGCATGTATGTCTGCCTAAAACTTTCGCCTGAGGCGACGGATTTTCACGAGATCGGAAACCTGTTGAAGCGCGACATTTCGAACGATAAATATCGAAAAATTAACTAAAATCATTAATTCCTACACCTTTAACTTTTCACTTTTTTTCAGGAACGGGTCGCTTTTTTCGCCGATATTTTTGATAGACTAGCATTTAATTCAAACTAGGTCAGTTCAGGTTGATCGATGGGCGCACCAGCAAAGACGTCAACTTTTTCACTTTTTTTCCTCCCTCGCGGTATGGGTCCCAGTTTGCCTGGCTACTACCACGTTTTTTTTCATTAACACACACTCCCAAACACACAGGAGGACCGGGAACCCAGATTACCTCTTATATGAATGTAAGCTGTCTGTTTAAATGCATGCATGTATGTATGTATGTATGTATGTATGTATGTATTTATCTCAGCGGAAAACTTTCGACAGAGGGGAAGAATTTTTACGAGAACGGTATCCTTTTTAAGCTCGACTCTTCGGTGACAAATATCGAAAATATGGCCAAAAACATTAATTCCTTCACCCTCGCTAGGCACTTTACGTCATGGAGAGGTCGCTTTTTTCGTCGATATTTTCGAAAATCATCGCCTATTTGCGATTGTCCAGCCTTAATCTTAACCTACGTATCTTCCGTGTTAGCCATGGGCGCAACAGCAACGCGCCACTTTTTTTTTCACATTCTTTTCTTCCTTTGCGTTAGGGATTCGAGCGTGCCTGCCTACTACAACTTTATTTTGTGCGCTCGCAATTTTTCTGTTTTTACTTCTGCTCAACCAACACCCTTACACACACCTTCGGTTTCTGTTGTGCCCTCGCATCACGGCCTATTACCATTTTTTTTTTTTTTGCTCTATACACACCTTCAAAGACCTGGGCAACGCCAGGCACCCAGGCTACTTTATTATATAAATCTCAGCTGTCTGTCTAAATATATGCATGTTTGTGTGTATGTCTGCCTTAATCTTGCGACAGAAGAGACGGATTTTCATGAAATTTTTACCAGCTCTGCAACAAATTACAGAGTCGAAAGACAACTACACAAAATGAAACCCGGATTCTGGACATATTAAGAACCCTGGTGTTAGAAACAAAACGAGAAACTGATTTATTTACAATTTTGGAATATTTTGAGATAAAGATTGATAATTTGGATTATTCGGATTACTGTTCTCATTTATAAGTGAAATTTTCACAACGTCTTTCCCGATGTACACTCCAACCTTCTTCCGGTGTAGATTCTTGAGTTCGACAAGATACACTTGAAAGTCGAAGGTTACATCGGCCAAAACCGTGAGAATAGCACTCAAGATTAGAAGTGTCGTCTGAATAATCCAAATAATTTATTTTACTTAAAACTTGATAAAAATCATTATTATACTTAATAAAACAAAATATCAATTACAATCTTTTAGAAAAGAAAAAAGTTTATTAAAAAAGAAACAATTTTAAGTAAATTTATTCTGGATCCAATTACGTAATCTGTTTAGTTCACTTTGATAGCTTATTGTCGGTGTGAGGTAGTTTGTAATCTTTTCGAGTTTTAAAATTTAGGATCGCTTGTGGAAGAAACTTTGGTCACCAACGCTTGGGGCTTGTTTACATTTGTGATATTTTAAACCAACGCATTTCAGGTGAAAACATTATGTACTTATGTGTCATGAAAATTTATGAAAAATGATCCAATAGAAGAAAAATAATTACAAGTATAAAAAAAAAACTAAAATAATTGATAATTCGATAAATTCTATTTTTACTATTTTTTTCTACTTCAAACACTGAAACTTTTCCTTTTAAATTGAAATGATAATAAAAAGTGTATATATATATATATATATATATATATATATATATATATATATATATATATATATATATATATAATCACTATTTTAGCAAATTTTATTTTGATAATTTGTCAACAAAAAATGTCGATCAATAATATCGATGAATTAATTTTATAGACTGAATTTTAGCCTTAGAATGAATGATGAAACTTATTTTATTATCGAATATAAAAATCGAACTTGACTCCACGTGGACTGTTGCCCAATTTAAATCGGAATACATTTTTTCCTGTTTCTATTGTTTATCTCTTGGAAATATTTTCAAGCTCGGCCCTTCACCGGCAACTTTTCTACAAGGAGAGGTCGTTTTTTTCGCCGATATTTTCAAAAGCCATACCCTCTTTTTGCTTGACTTGCCCTAATTTAAACCTTCGCCACTTCCGGTTTGGCGATGGCCGTAACAGCGAAGACGTCACGTTGTTTGGCTTTTTTTCACATTATTTTCTACTTTCGCGGTACGGGTTCGAGCCTGCCTGCCTTCCTGCCTGCTACCATCTTTGACCTTTTTCTTTTCTCAACACACACCTCCAAACTCCCTGGCAAAGCCGGATACTCAGGCTACTAACAAAAAATGCAATTTTCTGAATGAATTTAACAAAGACGGAAATGGCGGAGTGAGTAAATAAAAAATGAAATAAGTATAAACCTAGGAGAAAGAGATCTAATGAGATAAGGCAAATCATATAATTTACATAAGGCAGAAACAAATTATAGGAACAAGTTTTGTTACGGTATAATCACGTGACACACCGAGTCCCGTCAGCTCACCGAAGTTAAACAACGTTTAGCCCTGTTATTACTAAAATGTGTGACCAATTTGGGAATTCCAGTATGTAGGAGAACGTCACCTCCCTGCCAGCGTGGCAAAAACCTAACGTTGTTTTCTCTTCTATACATGTGACTGGGGACCGCTTGTGAATTTCATACTCCCATGGAACTTCCTCCTTTGTAGGAAGCCAGTTTAACCCGGATAGAGTTAGTGCCGACCGACGCATTCGTTGGATTCTTCAGACTATTCTACTCAACATAAGTGTTATTTTCACAAGGTTTCGGCCGATATAAGCTTCACATTTCTTCAGGTGTTTTTCGTCGAACTTACGGAATCTTTTTCTCAAATTAAGACATCTTCACAATATTTCAAATAGAAACTTTATTTAATCCACGGGAGGATCATGCTCTAGTTCCGTAAACATTGATCGCGTACAAGTCTTAAGTAATTCGCCATTGCATTCTTAGTATAGGCCGCACAGAAAATCTGTAGAATAGTCTCCATTATATTGAACTTTGCCAAGTAAAGCATCCATTTACCCTATAGGTTATTACAATTTTGCCATTATATTTATTGTAAGCTCTCTAATGTTCCATAAAAATACTAGTTCTCAAACCAATTCCATATAATTTCGTAATTGTCACTTTTCTGTTCACATTTAGAACTTATAACACAGCGAAATATACAATTTGGTACAATTTTAAACGTCGTGTATATTTTATTACGGCTCTCAAATTAACTGGATTCCTTATGCGTTCAGAGAATTTTCTGAATCCCCTTCTATTTGTAGATTTTGGTGTACTTAATTTACGATGCGCGTTCCAATATAGGCATTCTATTTTTAGCCGCCCGAATTAAGCAGATAGTATTGCATATTCATTGTTACGGTAACAGAACTTATGCATTTGTGACCTGAAAATGTCATCTTTTTGTGACACTCCTAAAAGCAACCCATGTGGTGGACGTACGACAAAAGCAGAGATATGGATTGAGTTTCTTCATCCAAGAAAAAGAACTGGAAGTATGAACATTCAGTTGTGCATCGGGATCATTTACAAAACCCATGTGTTGTTGTTGTTACCCGATAGGGCTACCCCTTTCTCATGTAAGTAAGAAGACAGACATCATAAGTGAAAATAATATTAGGAAAAGTCAAGAATCAAACCGTGTAGATAAGTTTTAAAGATAATGGAAAATGGAATGTTAGAAATTCAGTCCATTGTTAATTCTATTAGAAATAGTTAAATATTATTATGCGCCATGAGTAAGTTGATGGAATCGGTGTTAAAGAGAGAAGTAATCAATCTTCTAAGCAAATTTACCTTTTCAGTAACACACAACATGGTTTCCGTTCTGCTAGATCTACAGCAGATGTACTTACAGTTATATCTCATAGGATAAGCGAATCTATCGACGGAGGCTTCCTTTCTAGGGCAATTGATCTTGACATATCAAAGGCCTTTGATAGGGTATGGCATAAGTGTTTACTTCACAAGATTTTCAACTCTGAGATAACTTTAAATGTATTCTCAATTATTAAATCATTTCTCTCTGATAGGTGCATAAGAGTAGTAGTTGATGGGCAAAAATAAGAAGTTCACAGTATTAATGCTGGAGTCTCTCAAGGGGCCATCCTGGGCCCAACTCTTTTCCTGATCTACATTAATGATCTTCCAAATCACACCTTTACATCATTCGTAGACATTTATGCTGATGACACTACCATCTATGTTAGCACATCTAAGGCGGTAAACGACCAAGTTCTCTTCGATTCTTTCTCATCTGATCCTGACCACGTGGTACAACGGAGGAAGTAGTGGCTGGTTACTTTTACATAATATCGCTCTGATCCCTATCTGGCATCAATTAAAATAAATGGATCTCGTCTTGGGGAGGCCTCATGTTTTTACAAGCTTCTGGGCTTGACTTTTTACTCCTGATTTTAAATGGGACACGTACATCAAAGCTTTTTACCAAGGCCGCTGAGAAAATGGTGGGATTCTTCTATCGATCCCGTAGATATCTCACTGCTGGTGCAATTCTCTATCTATATAAGAGCCAAATACGTCCAAGGCTGGGGTACTGGTGCCAGACCTGGCCAGGACGTGCTAGAAAGTACTTGTCCTGCCTTGATAGAGTTCAAAATAGATTTTGTAGCTTCGTAGGAGATGTCCTTTTCTCTTCCCTGCAACCTCTATCTAACAGAAGAAATGTTGCGAGTCTGTTTCTGCTTTATTGTTATTTTCATGAAAAGTGCTCGACTGAGCTTCAATCTATGGTCTTCCTCGCCAAACTTTCATGAGAAACACTTGTCTAACTGAAAACACTATCAATAATTCCTCCCACTCTTTATCTGTGCCTAAACCTTCATTTCAATTCCATGAACAAAGCTTCTCTCTTAGAACTGCGCGCCTGTGTAATTGTCTTTCGATTTCCTACTTTAAAGCTGACTGCAATAGGGTTGTCTTCAAATCCAACGTAAACAAGTTCTTAATGAGCCGTTCCACTTAAGTTTACAAATTTACCAAATTAACGATTACTATCTTATCCATTTTACTACTATACACTCTTAACCCTTATCCTCGAGTTGTCTCTGGGCCTTGATATGTGGTTATGCTCATGTAATAAAAATCAAAAGAAGCTGACAAAAACGTACTGAGAATTGTGGGAACTATGTCGTAAACACGGTTTCGGTATAGAAAAAGTCACTTTTTAATGGTTTGTACTCCTTTCCTCTGAGCATTTCACCGTTTTAGGTGGTTTATTATAGAAACGAGCTTCATATATAAGTTGTGATCGTTGTTTGTGTGTTTTATTGTAATGATTTCTTTAATACTGCGATATCGATGTATTGTCGCGTGAATATGACTAACCAATTACAAGAAAAATGTGCCGAGCAGCAGTAATCATTATAATACATTTTATTTTCGAATGTAATCATCTTAATTTAATTATAGAGGCACTGCTCATGTCACAGTACATGATATTTAGAATCGTCATGGGAAATGTCTGAGCTCTTGGCCGATCGAGGTTTTCTCTGGTTTTATTAATTAAATTAAAAGAGAATACGAAAAGAGAACATGTGCTCGTGTTTGCAGTCAAGCCAATATTTACAGACAACATAATCTTCAGACTGAATTATAATGATATTTTTGTTTCTCTATTTTCGTTTACGCTGAATAAAGCTAGAGACATTTTGTTTGAAGGAAAAACACGATTTTAAATGGATTATAACTTATAATCAAGCAAGCCTCTCACCTACCAAAGGTCGGAAAGAATTGTTTCGCACAAATGCTAAACTACTACTGAAATACGCTAGTAGTGTTGATACTGAAAAACTCCAGCTTACTTTGAACCCTGCATTTTTAGTTTTATAATTTAGAGATGGTCTAGGCAGTAACATGGGTGGGCTGCGTTCAGTATGGTCTTTAAGGTTAACTGACTAACTGAGAAGGCAGTTCTTCAGGGCAGTGGTAGAGTCTTGTTTACGGTGCTACGGCCTGGACACGCACTAAAAGATTGGAAAAAACTTGACGACACATACAATCGTATGCAACGAACAGTATTAAATATATCTTGTCAAAATCCGCTCACGAAGCAGCAACTTTATGGCAAACTACCTGCCATATATAATATGATCAGGGTGAAACCCCAGTGATTTGCTGGCCACTGTCTGAGGAGCAAGCATGAATTCGTGAGTGGTGTATTGCTATGGATTCTACCACGCCTACGCGCAAGCAAATGACGACCTAGATCCACGTATATCCATCAAATACCAAGCGACGCCAACTGTGAACTTGAAGATCTGAGGCATCTGGTGGAAGACAAGAAACTCTGGAGAGGAAGAGTAACATTCGTCCGGGCAAGGAGCCCGTCCTGATAATGAGGATGATGGTGATGATGAAGGTCTTTAGATGTCAGTTTACTTGCTGTTAGAAATGTCTAGATAAGTAATACGAATGAAAATAGCTTTGACAGTCTTCAATTCGTGCTCATGTTTGTGTGAGGAAAAAATTCGAAGAGCTCTATTTACTTATGTCTTTATAACCCTTTTTTACCAGATCGAGGTATAATGAGTGTCAATTTATATAAAGACGTGTAAAAGGCGGTTTACGACAAATTGTTATAATTATAGAATGCTAACATCGTTCAATCAAGGTACCTACAAGATGTAATAAAACTTCATAATCTTTCTCCATATATACTTATAATGCTGTGTGAAGCGAAGAATTTTTTACTTCACTCTCAGAAGCAAAAGCTGCAAAGGCGTCATCGACGCATCCAAAATATATTGGGGGTTTCAATACATTAGTAAATAGTGTTGACTCATATAATCCTACAATTATATTCGCTAATGCAGAATGCAGGCGGCTTTCCATCTGAACCCCTGTCGATCTAACTGTACATAACTTTATTAAAGTTATTCCTACTGACTTAGTACAGATCTACATTAGTTCGACAAACATATTCTAAGGGAAGATGTGGGAGTTAGATTGCTATTATAAAGTGAGCTGATACAAATAGCAGATGTAGCGGAAAATTGGATTGGAAATAGGTTGGAAACGTCAAATACGCACAGGACCAGTTTCCCAGAGCTAGGTTGCAACGGATGCAAATATGCAAGGAATATAAATATTCAAAAACTTGAATCAATCGGTAATGAAATATTAAGTGAATAGAACATGAACTGGTTTTATAATAGTCAATAGCCAATTGGCTATGGAGTTTTGGGCAGACCCCGCGGAAGACAAAACACGTCTAAGCGGGAGACCTTCTTTATGTATTTACAGGAGGTTTATAAAGTCTTATTCTGTCATTGATCCATTTGGAAAAGTATCCTTTCTTATAAAAGTATACAAGCGTTTGACGGTCGTAATTTCATTCTTATTAAGTTTGTCACATTTTACAGCAGAGCTAATGTTTACCAACTTATCGACTTCATTCCAAATAACTAACATTTTCTGGATACACGATTACGGATAACAAGATCAGTAACCTTGTACGGTATATATATATATATATATATATATATATATATATATATATATATATATATATATCCTTTGACCTCAATTTTCTTAATATTCAAAAATGACCTCCCTGACAAAATTGTCTGTGATATGGGTATATATGCTGATGACACCACGCTCTATAACAGACACGACAGGAAAACAAATGAACATATATCTAAAGAAATGGCAGAAACACTAGAGGATGACCTCCAATCTGTAGTCAAATGGGGACAAAAATGGATGGTCACATTCAATGCTGCTAAGACTAAACTTGTTTTCTTTAATAACTACAAGAAACCTTCTCTACGACCAATAGTAATGGACAAAGACTCTTTATCTGAAATCACATCTTTTAAACTCCTTGGCCTAACGTTCACAGGACACATGAGTTGGAACAATTACATTGAGAGTATTGCCAGGACCTCTGCGAAAAAGGTAGGCTCTCTCTACCGTGCAAGAAAGCTACCAACGCCCAACAGTATCATGTGCATGTATAAAGCCACAATTCGCCCATGTATAGAGCATTATTGTAATATTTGGGCCGGGGGATCTGCTACTAGTCTCTCACTCTTGGACAAGATAAAAAGAGAGTAACAAAGCTATTACGCCCTGAACTGTCATCCAAGCTTCAGCCTCTGCCCAATCGACGAAAGGTAGCATCCCTCTGGCTGTTCTAAAAGTACTTTAACGGTGAATGTTCCGACGAACTGCAAGCACTTGTACCCCCTCGACGTAAATATCCCCGACAAAGCCGACAAGCAGCAAAATCCCACCCCTTCACAGTAGAAATCCCTAGATATAAGAGAGCCTTCTACTCCAGTAGTTTCTTCCCCAGAACCGCTAGACTTTAAAATTCCCTTCCGGGTTCCTGCTTCCTTAACTGTACTAACATGCAGAAGTTCAAGTGTAACGTGAACCGACATCTTGCTGCCCAACTCCCCACCACGTAACCCTGTAGCCTGTGTCCTTAATAGTAGCCCCTACATCAAAATGGATATGTGCCTTCTATGGTGTTAAAAAAATGCCTTCACTAGCAAATTCTAGCACTGCTACACAGATAATTTGCTGATTTTTTATGTCCTCTGATGAGAATAATAATAAGAATAACATTCTTTGAAACTCTGCGGAATAAGGACTTTGTAAATTGTTTCTTGGAGTATTCAGTCGAACAATAAATTATTTTGATTGTAAATTTAGATTTCAGTTTTAATTTTCTTTCTCATATATATATATATATATATATATATATATATATATATATATATATATATATATATATATATATATATACAGGGTGTCCCAGAAGTTGCACAACATATATTTATATTTGTAGTTTTTTTGTTTCAGATTTCATTCGATATGGGCGAGAAATTTACAATGCAAGAAAGAGTTAAATTGATTTTTATGTTGTGAAGAGATGGGGCTACATACCGCTCGGTAGCTAAAGAATTCAACCGCACTCATCCCGAGCGAGAAAAACCATTGAGCCATACCACTGTCTGCCGTTTGATCAAACGTTTCCAAGAAGCAGGTTCAGTTGCTGACCGCTGGAGATGTGGTCGACGAAAGAATGTAACTGATGAGGAAATATCAAATAGTTTACCAGAATCGTCCACGCACTCTTGATGATTTGAAAGATGCGATAATAATTGAATCTCAAAAAATTACTACTGAAACCCTCATTAGAGTAAAAGATAGTTTTATAAAGAGAATCGATGCATGTATTCAGGCTGAAGGCGAACAATTTGAACATCTATTGTGATTTTGATTAATAAAATTGATATTCATTGATATTCATATTTGTTTTTATATAAATCTACATGGTGCGCGACTTCTAGGACACCCTGTATATATATATATATATATATATATATATATATATATATATATATATATATATATATATAAAATAAAAATTACAATTAAATTTACCAAAATGATCCAAGATTGTAAAAGTAAATTATATTCTAAACATTAAAGAATTAATATTTATAAAATTATTCCAGCCAGATATAAAAGCTCGATAAAACCAAATAGGAAATAGAGCCTATAATATGCCGCTACCAAGAACAATGATAATATTATAATTTGCCGCTATCAATAACAATGAACCAATCTACATTTATAATCCAAACGAAAATATAATCGCAATGCCTCTAACCTACCTAGTCGCATCAGGAAAAAGAAAAAATATTTGGTTTAATCCTCCATTTAGCCTAAATGTCAAGACTAATATACCTAAGGAATTCTTCAACATGGTACAAAACTCTTTCAAATATCCACACAGATATAGTTCTATTTTCAATAAAAATTCAATTAGGATTTCTAATTCAACAATGCGTAATTTAGCACAAAGAATCTTAACATCTTATAACAAAAAAATTAAATCAGCCAAAAAAACCCTTTCAGAATCAAACCCAAAACTAACTGCAATTTTAATAACAACCATCTTTGCTCACTCAATAATGATTGCATCCATACAGATGTTTTATATTCTAGCACTATTACTGAGTTCCCACGAAATCCTCCCATAACATACACTAATATTTCGTCTTCAAGTTATTCTTCTTCCCATCCTCCATCTGCTATAGTTACTAATCCAATACACCACTCGAGGAGCCCTTCGATCTACAATCATACAACTATTATTATTATTATTATTATTATTAATAATAATAATAATAATAATAATAATGGGAATAATAATAATATGTCTCCTAACAGCCATCCTAACACTAACAACACTTATTATCCCCTCCAAAATAATCCTGATACAGACATTGCCCACCATTTGTTGAACACTATGAACAAAATTCAAACTATTTAACTAATACAAATCAGCAAATGAATACTAATACCATACCTCCAGCTTTTAATAAAGTACATACATATATCGGCTCTACTTCAAAATTAATTAAGGAAAGAATATCTAACCACATTTCTTCTTTTAACAACCATAATTCTAATAATAACCAAGGAACTTCTCTAACCACTTTAATTTAAAAAAACTTAACTCTAACAATACCTCCTTCTCAATCATATGGACTATCATAAAAAAGTTAAGTCTTATACTCCAGGCTCTAAGTCTTATCGCCTCTACAAAACCGAAGCTATAACTATAATTACTTCCCCTCAAAGTTACAATATAATAAATTCTAAAAATGAACTGATCACTTTCTGTAAACATAAGTCCAAATTTAATTATGGCAATTTGAAATTACATAATTATTACTTTTACCCTTTATATAGATGTAAAAAAATGTTTTTTAACTTTATCGTTTTTCTACATACTTCTTAATACTTTATAATTTAATGATCTTTTATTTTATTCCGTTATCTCTTCTTTGCAGGGCCGGTTATTTATCTGCATTTTCTGCTTTATTCTTTAAACTTTCCTATCTATCTAATATATAAATCTACCCACACTTTCATATCCTGTATGTATATTTACTTGTATTTTACTATATGCATTTACTTACTTTTTTTCCTTGGTTTTTACTGAATTTGCAGATACCGACCATCTTCTCCCCTTAAATAATTTTTATTTTATTATTTTATGTTATATTTTATATTGTATTTTTATTTTTTATTATTTTTTATTTATTTATTTATTCGTTATTTATTCTCTATTTTCTATTTATTTATTAATTTATTTATTGATTTATTTTCAATTTAGTGCCGTCTAACAACTTTTGCTGACATTTTTAAGCGATGGCCTGTTTATTTTAGTTTAGTGTCATATATTTTTTTCTCGCCTTTAATATTTCCTGTCTGGGTCATTTTGACTTTTGTTTCACTTTATTTTATAATTTATATTTAATTTTATCATCATTTTCTCTCTCCTCTGTTTCTTCCCTGATCTTTCGTATTTATATTTATGTCTCAGAAGTAGAGTGAAAAGCATATCTTATTTTTCTGTTTTTAATATTATTGGAATCTTTTCTTTTTTCCTTGAACACATTTTTGAGAATTATTCCATGGATTTCTGCTTTTGGATTATTATGGACCATCTACTTCCAAATACGGGATTTCCTTTGAGTTTACTTGTACAAATGGAAATTCTTTTAACTTTCTTGAAGTTTTACCTTTGTGATTTTACCGTCACTATATTTTTTATCTTGCACCAGACTATCCATTCATGTGTAATCACCTTTTTCTTCACCATATTCCCTCTGCTTCACTTTTTTTTGTTTTCAAGTAAGATCTTTGACTTACTTGTTTTTTCATCAAATACTTCTGCATGCAAAATCTTTTTTTGTTTTTTGCTAATTCCACCCTCTGATGAGAAGGAACGTATTTCTTCGACACTCCGCGGATTAAGGACTATCAACTTATCTAGTGTTTCCTTTTCAGATTAAATATGTTTTTAACTCATTTCAAAGTGTTTTTAACATATTATATTAACTGTTTGCTCATATATATATATATATATATATATATATATATATATATATATTGTAATTTATAAAATATATATGGCGATTACGCTACACTGAATATTCGGCGTTTCATCCACTATAGGATTCGTCAGGCTTATGCGCGAATTCTGTGGTTGTTTCTCGTTTTTATATATGTTGAGGATTTTAGTTAGCCAATCAGCTTTCTAGTATCCACCGCGCCCCTTCCTATCAGCCAATGGGCATGCATTTTATCGAACAAAGGATCTGTTTTAGAACTAGGTTAGTGGTTTAAGGCAGACGATTTTTCTCATTTCTGCTCTTTTTTCATATAAATATACATATGTGTGCACACATATGTCCACACATACATATATATATATATATATATATATATATATATATGGTCGTTTATGTATATTCATGTTCATTTGATTTATTTATTTGTTTGTTTTCCATCGTTTTTGCTAGTTTTAAAGCTATTTTGTATTGCTATCCTAGAGTAAGTTTTATTTTGTGAACACAATTGTTTGCTATTTATCGTCTACAGTTTAATAGATGTTGGGGTTCTTTAAAATACAGGATAGCAAATTTTTCATGGAGGCATAATTTACATGGGTCATCTAAATGTCTGCACGTGGTAGCTTGTCTTATTATTTTCCATTCGACTACCGGCGAATATCCGCTTTCTTTGATTTCCCAGTATTTATTCGTGTGTGTTGTTTTTATACGGTGTTTTTTCTGGTCATAGTATCGGGTTTTGAAATCTAAGGACGTCATGCCTACGTAATATTTCTTGTTGTTCGGGTTTTCTTTCGCAAAAGTGTTGCTTGATAAACTACGCTTTTTGTTAGACATTTATTTTGAACTGGGCAAAGTGTGCGGTGTCTACAGTTGCATTTATCTTGTTCTTTATTATTATTTTTATTTATGGTATGGTTTTTCTTGTCTGGGGTTGGTTTGTTGTTATTATTATTATTATTATTATTATTATTATTATTATTATTATTATTATTATTAATATTATTATTATTATTTCTGCTAGTGTTGGTTTTATTTTTGTCATGGTGTCTAATTTTTTATTGTTTATTTTGTTGTTGTTTACAACAGAAAACTAAGATAAATGTACGTTCATACAGTTTGACATCATAGACTTTTATCCCTCGATATCCGGAGAACTTTTTAACATTGCCCTAGAATTTGCCGAGCCATACAGTGATATATCCTCAGAAGAAATCAACATCATTAAAAAATGTAGAAAATCAGTTCTAATAAATAACAATAACTAATGGATAAAAACTAAAATGAAAAATGCGTTTGATTTGGCGATGGGTGCCAGAGATTCTCCAGAGGCATCAGATCTTGTGGGATTATTCATTCTATATACCCTCACAAGCATATTCGATACTACGAATATCGGCCTATATAAAGATGACGGACTAGCTATAATAAAAAAACTCCAACAAAGCCAAGGGAGAAAACTTTAAGAAAATAATACACAAGGAAATGAAAAAAGTAGGCCTAAAAGCAGACGTATCAGCTAACATAAAAATAACAAACTTCCTGGACGTCACGTTAAACTTAGATAAAAACACATATGAACCATACTTAAAAGATAACTCTACTCCAATTTACGTAAACCCTAAGCCCAACCACCCACCATCAATTATAAAACGCATTCCCAACTCGATCGTAAGTAGACTCAGTAATAACTCAAGCGATGAAAATGCATGTAACAGGTCAACCAATATCTACGAAACAGCCCTAAAAAATAGTGGATACAAAAATATCGATATCAAATATAAGCAACAAAACACCGACAACTATAATAAAATCAAAAATAGAAGAAAAAAAACTATAATTTGGAATATGGCCCCATACAATCAAATGTTAAAAACAAAACTTAGTAAGAAATTACTGGACCTTATTGAAAAACACTTTCCCGCAACCAACCCCTTACACAAAATCTTCAATAAAAATACCTTGAAGTTATCTTACAGTTGTTGCGAAAATTTAGAGATGATAATTAAAACACATAATAACAAAATACTAAATAAAAACAATGTAAACAACAAAATAAACAATAAAAATGTAGACACTATGACAAAAATAAAACCAACACTAGCAGAAATAATAATAATAATAATAATAATAATAATAATAATAATAATAACGAACCAACCCCGGACAAGAACAACAATACCACAAATAAAAATAATAATAACGAACAAGATAAATGCAACAGTAGACACCGCACACTTTACTCAGTTCAACATAAATGTCTAACAAAATGCGTATGTGCGTGTCGTGTTCTCTACGAGAGCTTTATTACCATCTACTCGAAAAGACTTTATACCCCCCCACCAAAATAGTAACGTTATTTACAATTTTGAATGTGGTTGCGGTGCCAACTACTTGGGTCGAACGACATTAAGATTAGATGGAAGAATCCAACAACATCTACCCAGTAAAATTAGGAATTGAACCTACCGGGCAACTGACGTTGTTACTAAAACATACGGGTCCCCAATTACTGATCATTTACTTAAAAACCCGTCTTGTGCAGTGAACTTTAGCACGGACTCTTTTTCAATTCTTACTCGTGCTCATTCATTATATCACCTTAAGATCTTGGAGAATATTCACGTTCGACTAAGAAAACCTTCCCTTTGCAAGTAAATACTTCTGCATGCACGTGGTTTGAACGTGATTAATCTCTAGGGTATTCGGCCATAAGGCTGTTTAATTTTATCGCCCTGCCCCGTAAAATGACTAAAACGCAATTTTAATTGCTTTTTCATTCTTTGTTTTAAAAATTCCCCCAATAGAGCTTTGAGAAACGAGGGTCGAAATCGGTCAGCTGGCTCCCCATTTCTCTTTCTTTCCTCTCCTATTCTCCCTTTTCCCCCTTTTTTAGAGAAAAGATTAAAGGGATATATATATAAGGTTGTCCGGAAAATAATGGCCAATTTTAGAGAAAAAGGATTTATTAATAAAATAGGTGACACTAGACATTGAAATTAGTCAAAGTATGATCCTTTAACAGCCATGAATTTTTGCCATCTATCAACTAGATCATTCATGCCTCGTTGATAAAAATTCTTTAGCTTAGATGCTTTGAAAAAAGATTCAATCTCTGCATTTGATCTGAAAGTTTTGTTGCTTAAAAAAGCGGCTAAATGCTTGAAAAAATGTTAGTCCGTGGGTGAAAGATCTGGAGAATAAGGAGGATGTGGTAAAGTTTCGTATCCCAAGTCTGTGAGTTTCTGCAATGTCATTCTCGCAACATGAGGCCGCGCATTATCGTGGAGCAGAATTGGACCACGCCTATTCACTAATGCAGGTCTCAATTTTTGTAAATGATGATGCATTTCTTCGAGTTGATTGCAGTAAACCTCTGCCGTGATGCTCTGATTAGCATCCAGAAAGCTGTAATGAATAACACCAATTGCACACCACCAAACAGTCAGCATAATCTTCTGTTGGTGAAACTTTGGTTTGGGAAAATGTTTGGGTGGTTCATCACAATCAAGCCATTGACCTGATCGTTTCCGGTTATCATAAAGGATCCACTTTTCGTCACAGGTGACTATTCGGTCAAGAAATGGATCATTAATGTTTCGCAAAAAGAGCCTCGAACACACTTCAAAACGTCGAGCTTGTTGATTTTCATTGAGCTAATGTGGGACCCATTTGTCGAGCTTTTTCACCTTGCCAATTTGCTTCAGATGGTCCGACACTGTTGAACTGCTGACACCAAGTTCCCGAGACATTTCCCTGACACTTTACCGTGGGTTTTGCTCAATAATGGCTCTACAATTTTCATTGTCAAGATTAGATGCCCGTCCTCTACCTTCTTCATCTTTAAGGCTCTCATCACCACTACGAAATTTTTGAAACCACCTTCGTACTGTTCTATCACTAGTAATGCCTTCTCCCCATGCCCTATTGATATTTGCAGTTGTTTGAGAAGCATTGTTACCAAGCTTAAACCCATGCAGGAAAAGTAATCGTACGTCTTCTTTTCTCATATTCCAAATTATGGGCTCATTCGCTCATAAAACGTTTTCTGAAAGAAAAAAGTAAGAAATTATTAAAGAGCACATATCAATGAATAATCATGTTGATGTTTACCTGAAATATAATAAAAACTCTATGATAAAATCCAATTTCAAAACAGACTTCCTGAAATGGCCATTATTTTCCGGACAACCTAATATATATATATATATATATATATATATATATATATATATATATGTGTGTGTGTGTGTGTATGCGTGTGTGTGTGTGTATACATTTACTTTTAATCATGAATCATAAAAGTCACCCCTTCCTAATTGCAATATATATATAAAATACAATTGAGATGATAAATTATATTTTACATGAATCTGTTGTTCGAGATGGTTACTCAAATATGAAATAAGAAATATTAAGCAAGATTAACATTTGCGTAATCTTTGGATTTTCAAAGACATATACGCAAATGTATATTATAATAAATCTATGAATTCACTGGTATACAAACGAGTAACGGATGCTAAAACTATTTTGTGAAAAGAGTTTATGAAATCGAGTACAGAATTGAGAATTGAATAAAGAATATTATAAATTAAAGGTTTAATTCTTGATATAATGATATCGCGTGGTAAAGAATTTAAGCAAGGAAATGATTAAAATAGCGTTAGTACTATACATTCATGCTGAGTATAATTTACAGTCTTAGATTGTCTCTTTGTATAAGCTCTATTTCCTTTTCTGTTTTTATTGAACAATTTATTTGGTTATTTATATTTGCTCTTCTGATTTATTGAACTATTTCATTATTTATTATATTTACTTAAAGTATGCGGAAACTCTGTATTCAAAAACCTCATTTTTACTTCTTAATGTATATATATATATATATATATATATATATATGCATAATATATATATATATATATATATATATATATATATATATATATATATATATATATATATATATATATGGTCTAGTAAGGTCACAGAGCAGACAACCGACACAGAAAATCTTCCGATTGCCTGTAGGACCATATATATATATATATATATATATATATATATATATATATATATATATATATATATATATATATATACCAATAAATGAAATGTGGGGCATATTTTATTAGTGTCAAAGTACAGGTATTTTGAAACAATTGTCATAAAATTTAACCATAGAATAGTATTATTACCTTTAAAAAGCATGCAAATTGTCATGTAGTTTTGTCTCCTAGAAATAAAGATGTGAGCGATTCAATATTCAATTTTGCTACCAGTATAAATATATAAATATATACATATATATATATATATATATATATATATATATATATATATATATATATATATATTAGTGATGGGAGGATACTAACATTTTTTCCGATTCCGATGCAATTACTGATTTCGTTATAAATTTCCGATACGATTCCCTATACCAATTATATTAAAATGTATAAGTATTTAATTAGAGATATATTTCTTTTTTCTTTTTTTTTGTTAATTTTTTAATTATTGCATATATCTGAGTAATGTCCGCATAGATTTTTCTCAAATGTTTTCCTAGTAATTTATTGAAAATTGGAAGACAACAAAATATTAATTTTGATTTTAAAACATAACCAGATTGTGTCAGCTCGCTTTTAGTGTGCAACATGTTACTTGAACGTTTTTATTAAGAGTTGAAAATTGTCGAAGAGTGGGAGGCAAAAATGATGTAAAAACAAAATATTTGACAACGCCCCCCCTCCCAGTGTTACGAGCGAATGTCTAAATAATAATGTTAATATTTAGAAAACCATTTTTACATGCGTAGTGCGTGGCTTTTGCTTTCTGTTCTGTGTTTTCTCTCTAAGAATGACGTTAAAGCTTTATTTTTATAACTAGCGGGGGTACCCGGCGTTGCCCGAGTGTTTGTTTCCGGGACGGGGGGGAGTTTTAAAAAATGTTATGGTAGGTAAGTAGGAAGGATCAAACCCGGATTCATGAGTAAAAGTAGGAAAATAAAGTGTAAAAAAAAAAAAAATCTGCAACGTTAACAGGTCGGCCACCAAGAAAAGTCCATTCCAGTTGTTTAGGAAAAAAAAAAAAAAAACGACTACGGTAGGTCGGCGCGAACGTGAAAATATAATGTGAATTGTCCAGCACGCTAACCACTACGCCACAGAGTACTGCAGCTTAGTTTAGTGATTTTAAATAACTTCACATGAAAGAACTACGAAGCCAAACCGGTGTTCTCTTCTCAACTGTTCCTTGTGAACGATCCCCAAACGGTGTTAAGTGGTGGCAGGGGGAGGAGGAATTTATTAGAGAGAAAATATTTTACCACTTCCATTGATCTTAACCGATTTTGGCCGTGACTTCTCAGCAGAAAAGGTATAGAAATCTAAGATTATGGAGGAATTTGAGAAATAATAAGCCTATAGCACACCTCAGATATTGTTCTGCCGTTTGTGCATATTATATTTGCATGAAATATCTTGATTTTTAATCCTATTAAGGTCAAAATCCGACGGGAAAAAATGAGTTCATTTTATTCATATAGAGAAGAATAGATAGAAGATAGATAGAAGAAGATAGAAGAGAAGAGAAGAAGAGATAAAAAATTGATGGGTGATAAATTTTATTTGCTGTGAAAAAAACTAAAATAAAAATGAGATGCAAATAATAATAATAATAATAATAATAATAATAATAATAATAATAATAATAATAATAATAATAATAATAATAGATTGAAACTCTCTGCTAAATTCCCCTTCCAAAATGAAATATTACTTTTATAGATGATTACGTGTGGGAACCTTTAAAAAATTAATTGAAAGAAAAGCAATCATGTTAGTAATCAAAGTGGAAGATCAGTTTCAAATATTAATTCAACGTAAAATAATCTATAATTCTCTATTATGACGCCAGCATGCCAACGCGCCAGAATGCCAGATATCAATCCGCAGTTTTGAATCTCACAAAAATACGCCAAACAATAAGTTCTATATATAAATTTAACGCAAAATTACCACGTCTTACTGATTAGGCAATATTTGGGACCTAACAAATTTCTACATGTTTGAACTTTATATATTCCATCCAAGGTTTTGAAAAATTTGAGAGATTTTAATGTATATTTTCACGTGTGTCAAAACCAAACAAAATATAAAGAAACATTAAATATACCAGAGGATGTGGTGATGAAACAGGCCAAGGTATAAGCAGAGAAATAAAAAAAAAATCCCAAACATATGAAATCTTTTGATATGAAAGTGTGAAGTCTCTAATAGGCACCATATGGCCGTTTGTCAAATTGGCACAAAAAGATTTTTAAAATCTGTAATATTGAATAGGCAACAGTACGAGACTGTTACTGTTCACAACAGCACGTTTGAACCAAAGCCAAATACATATCTTACAAAGAGAAATTTCCAGAAATATTATATAACACGGATATACCACCAGACCGACTTTCCCAGGTGACCACCGTTCAAATATAAATATAATGTGTATAAGATAAGAAATATATATGTCCACATGTATTTGTAAGTTGTATTAATTGTCTTTCTGTTACCTCTGGATTGTACAACCTTCTACACATATCATTTAACTACATACTATACAATGCTTCAAGCCAACTACACCCACCTCTTATATATATATATATATATATATATACGGCACAACCACGTTGAAATATCGATTCTCACTAGATCACCGAAGTTGAGCCTGGCAAGTACAAAAGGCTAGGCGCTGTATGTACCGCTTTGAGTCGTAGAAATGTTCAGGTTTGTATTTGGAGCGAATTAATTCACTTGGAGAGATACACGCTAGGCTTCTTTAAGACATGCATCTAGGAGAAGGAATCTCTGCTGTTAAACCTGCGGTCTATTGTATACTCTGTCCTGTGGCAGTCATCTGCACCGAGCAGGTTAGCAGTACTATCAAACAGTGTGGTTGGTTCTGCACAAATCCTTCGCCACTATAACTAAATCATCTGTGTGGATTTCCAAACAAATTAGTTTTTTTGGCAGAATCTCATATATCGACATTGAGGGGAGAGTTCATTAAAAACCAAAACAAGCAACATTTTAGTAAATCGCGATATATCCAGACAGTTGGCGAGATGGGTCAGAGGTAAGGGGCTTAGGCTCATTACCGTGGGGTCTTGATTTCGAATCTCGTTATATTTAGCCACTCTGATGAGTCGTAGACGAAGAAACACGTGTCAGTGGATAATTACATTTTAAAAATAATATATATATACCGCTAATGTGGGGGTACCAAATTGGTTAAAGAGAACATTATTCCCAGCTCGCATTTAGGTTAAAATGCGTTTTCGTAAATAATTGAATGTATTCAAAATGTATCGCTAAAACAAAAACAAACAACACACACACACACACACACATATATATATATATATATATATATATATATATATATATATATATATATATATATATAGTAAGTTATGAAAATATCTGACTATTAAGCTAAAGAGAATATTCCGCTTTTAATTCTCGTCAAAATTCTTCTGGGTTATGCTTAACGAGAAATAAACGCTGACCACTCTGTGTAGCTTAATTGCAATATATATTTCATTACTTATTACCTTGCTCTACCTATGTATTGAGCACTGTTGAAGTAAATACTGAATATTTATGCATAATTCATATCTTCGTATATTTATTTATGTGATTAAATGAAATAATAATAATAATCATAATATATATATATATATATGGATGTATGTGTGTATGTATGTATGTATGTATGTATGTATGTATACAAGCTATTTTGGCAATTCTATCTGTTTCTAATCTCAGCAACTCTTGATCAGAATTTTACAAAAAAAAAACTCGTTTTAAATGTAATGCCCTGCATTTTGTAGCGAATTTTGTAATCATGTCCCTATAGCTGCAGATTAAGGAGATCATCCGTAAACCAGAGTGTATTGTGTCACTGTTTACAACCATTAAATGGTTCAATCAAAGTTATTTTCCTTCTATTTTTGAATTGGAATTGCGAAATATCTGATGTTTCCCGACAATATTCCGTCAATATTGACGGGTAATCTAAAACTTGATGCTATGGTTTTAAATGATCTGAAATAACTGCAAGAGGAGACTTGATACCAATTGTTTCTCATATGTTATATCTCCTATTTTTTGGTTTTCATACATGAAGTAAATTTCACAATACGTAATAATTATTTCATACTGAATATATTCATAATCTTATTCTATTTTCAATGTTGAGTGATAAAAAATATGAGAAATATTTTGAATCAAGTCTCCCTTCGATGTTAAATCAACTTATTTTAAACCATAGCAACACGTTACTCACCTCTCTAAAAAACCACTCCGTCAATTTTTAGTCTATCGACTCGAGATTCGACATAATATTTTGGAAAATCTTTTTCGGACAGAAATCATGCTGTCAAATTTCTACGAGTTTACTTTTGAAAACTCTATGAAACTCCTCCGCAAATCTGGGCTCTAAACATTTGAAATTTTAGATGTAGGTTACTTGAACAATGATCAAACATTAAAATTCGATTTCACTCCTCAAAAATAAAGGTTAAGAGGGCATAATTGGGGTAAAAAAATGACTTCTGCTGTCTTTTTACGGGGCAGCACACACACACACAACCATATATATATATATATATATATATTAGAAACTTGGTGTCGGTATTAAAATTTAGTAACAAAATACAGAATGACCTCTGATGATTGAACCTTCTTTATGATCTACGGACCCATCTTAAATCAAATGGTTTGAATTCTTGTAATGAAAAGCCAGCACTTTTTTCCTTGTGAAAAGAAGCATGTTCTCAAGACTCGTAGAAGGTCGCAGGTTGCAGCGACCGAAACGTTGTGCTTGTAGCACTCAAGATGAGAATAAGAGTCCTATTAATTAATATAACACAAGAAATGGGCATCTCATCTCCAAAATTCAGAATTGCATGAAAATACAGTCAAGTATATAGTACACATGTATATAATTAAATGACATTATTAATTACACCGTAATGACGCGGTCGGAAAATATCGTGTTCCACAACGAAACCTGTAATAACCGCGCTCTAGGCCCACCGTATCCCGAAATTCTACTGTTAATATATATATATATATATATATATATATATATATATATATATATATATATATATATATATATATGTGTGTGTGTGTGTGTGTGTGTGTGTTTTATTTTTTTATTACCGTTTTACCTGTGTGGCTACATATGTTTCGGATATTGTACCGTGTTTACGATCCAGCAGCCTCGTCAGACATTGCCGAGAAATAGTTGTTAGTATTTGGAAGAAGTGTTCTGAAACACTTATTCCAAATACTAACAACCATTTATGACAGGTCTGATGAGGCTGTTGGATCGTAAACATGGTCCAACATCCGAAACATATGTAACCAAACAGAAAAAAAATGGTAATAAATAATAAACACATATTTGCTCTGCAATAGTATTGAGCACTCTCTTCAGGTTTTTACTAATTATCAGTTTTACCATATGTATATATATATGTGTGTGTGTGTGTGTTTATGTGTGTCTGTGTATGACTGTGTTAACATTGTTTTTAATGCAATTTACATTATAAACAAATATATGTCCTTGTGTGTTATGTGTCAAAAATAAAGTGCTTAATTATTGTACGAATTCGAAAAATAATAAAATCCCCATTTTTTTTAGTAATTCATGAGAAATATAACTCTACAACAATAGAATCGTAATGATCGAAAAAATACAGCGAGGGAAACATTTATATCGAATGAATTTCCCATTTCTTTTTTCCTCAATGTCGCCTAAACACTTTCGAATTTATCGACTATTTCCTGGAGTTTTTAAAGAAATTTTCAATTTATATTGGAACGTAAAAAGATACAATATCCACGTTGTTCATTACGATATTTTTTTTTATCTCAATTCAAAATACGTTCCTTCAATTGATTTATATAGATTTATATTTTATACGCAAAAAAAAGAACAGAACATTTAACGTAAATTTACTCATCGACACATGTGTATTATAATAAAG